>NC_042971.1:37969593-38224080 GCF_901001165.1 Salmo trutta | reverse complement strand
AGAGAGAGAGACGAGAGGGAGAGAGAGCGAGAGAGAGTGAGGATGAGGACGGGAGAGAGAGAGAGAGAGAGAGAGAGAGTGAGAGAGAGAGAGAGAAGAGAGAATGAAAGAGTATGTGAGAAAGAGAGATGGGTGATTGACTGTCATAATAACACAGCAGCTGGGTGGAAATTGAGTGAAAATCGATCAATCTAATTTGATTTAAAAAGCCTTTTTTGTTTATATCAAACAACTTCACAGTTACCCTGCCTAGAACCCAAAGAGCAGGCTGAAGCACAGTGGCAAGGAAAACTCCCTAAAAAGATGGAGAAGAGATCTTGATAGCAGTCAGACTCAATGGGATAAGACGGACAGGAGAGGCTGTGTTTAGATCCAGTAAGGGGGAGGTTGAGGGTGAGGGGGGGTGTAGGTGGAGAAGGATCAACGGCATGACCAGCTGGACTTAAGGCTGGCACGTCAGGGTGTCGTCGGGCTGTGGTGTCTTCAGCAATTGCAGTGGAAACAAACAGAGAGAGAGAAAGACAGGGTTAGTGGCAACATGCTGAAGACCACACATCAGATAAAGCAGTCTGAACACCCAGCACATATAAACTATTGCAGCATAAACATTGCAAACAGGGGTGGTCAGAGTCACCTGGGATGAAGCCAATCAGGAAGGGGAGTTAGTTAGTGTTAGGGTTATGGCTGGGGTTAGGCTTGAACCATGATGTGGACATGAAGCTAGGGTTAGAGTAAGGGTTTTTGCTGGGGTTACTGTTGAACAGTAGTGTGGACATGAAGGTGTGGGTTAGGTGTAGGGTTATTGCTAGGGCTAGGGTTGAACTGTGATGTAAACATGAAGTTAGGGTTAAGGTTAGGGTTATGTCTAGGGTTGGTGTTGAACAGTGGTGTGGACATGAAGCTAGGGTTAGAATTTGGGTGAATTGTAAATGTTTTTCCAGTAGTAATAGAAAGACATCATGGTGAGACCATGACGTCTGTGCGAGTGAGCGTAACACAAGTTAGTCAGCCAGTATCTGATGACTGCAACCGGAGACTCTCCACTTTAAACCCAGGCACAGGCTTATCAGTTTAAACTGTTTAAAGAAACCTTAAGCCTGAACCAGGGAAGGATGAACATGCCTTTGTTGATAGATAGATAGCTCTGATCAAGGGTCTAGAATTGTTGGCCTTCTAAAGAAACCAGAGAGCAGGGTCATATCAGGGCTCTGTGCTGTAGAACTAACTGGGCTAGAGCTGAGAGAGGAGAATGCTGATGATGGCAGATGGTTTATTGACTGCTGTTCCCCCTGGAGGGGTTAGGTTGTGTAATAACCCACCTACTGGTTTACACACTCAACACTCCACCCCTCTCCAACCCTCATAACACAAACACACACACTCGTGCACGCACACACGCATACACACACACAGGCACACAGGCACACACACACAATTATTTGACAAAAGAACATGCCCTGATATCAACCCAAAGGCAAAACACTCAGAAATAAACCATCAAGGATATCAAAAACAACTACTTTGCCAGCATATTTCCATAATGTATTGTATAGCATCAAACGGTAGCTAACCGTATTCCACAGAATAAAGTATGTTACCTCTTTCTCTCAATCTGATGCAGGCAATCTGTTAGTCAACGGCTGTCTTACTGGCACCAACATCTCACCCCGAGTGTGTGTCTGTGTGTGTGTGTGTGTGTGTGTGTGTGTCCCTGGGTGTGTGTGTATGTCTGTGTGTGTGTGTGTCTCTGGGTGGGTGTGTATGTCTGTGTGTGTGTGTGTCCTCTGCTGCTCATCCAGAGAGGCCATCCCTCCGCTCTACACTCTCTGCTCCAGGGCCCGAACTCCCCTTTCAGTCCTGCCATCACACACCTGCTGTTGGCATAGTGGCGAGGGGGAGAGGTACACAATGGCAACAGATTGTGCTATTTGTCACAGTAAGGACTGTGGTAAAATAATATACTACTACCCTCTCCTCCCCCTTCATACCCTTTTCAAAGAAAGTCAACAAGGGTCTTTTATCAGCGTCTGTAGGGTACAGTGCATTCAGAAAGTATTCAGACCCCTTGACCTTTTCCACATTTTGTTACATTACAGCCTTATTCTAAAATAGATTAAATTATTTTACCCCCTCATCAATCTATACACAATACCCCATAATGGCAAAGCAACAATTATTTTGCAAATGTATTAAAAATTAAAACCAGAAATATCACATTTACATAAGTATTCAAAACCTTTACTCAGTACTTTGTTGAAGCACCTTTGGCAGCGATTTCAGCCTCGAGTCTTCTTGGGTATGACACTACAAGCTTGGCACACATGTATTTGGGGAGTTTCTCCCATTCTTGTCTGCAGATCCTCTCAAGCTCTGTCAGGTTGGATGGGGAGTGTCGTTGCACAGCTATTTTCAGGTCTCTCTAGAGATGTTTGATCAGGTTCAAGTCTGGGCTCTGGCTGGGCCATTCAAGGACATTCAGAGACTTGTCCCGAAGCCACTCCTGCGTTGTCTTGGCTGTGTGCATGGGGTCATTGTCCTGTTGGAAGGTGAACCTTCACCCCAGTCTGAGGTCCTGAGAGCTCTGGAGCAGGTTTTCATCAAGGATCTTTTTGTACTTTGCACAGTTCATCTTTCCCTCAAACCTGACTAGTCTTCCAGTCCCTGCCACTAAAAAACATCCCCACAGCATGATGCTGCCACCACCACGCTTCACCGTAGGGATGGTGCCAGGTTTCCTCCAAACATGACACTTGGCTTTCAGGCCAAAGAGTTCAATCTTGGTTTCATCAGTTTCTCATGGTTTGAGAGTCTTTTGGGGTCTTTGGCAAACTCAAAGTGGGCTGTCATGTGCCTTTTAGTGAGGAGTGGCTTCCGTCTGGCCACTGTACCATAAAGGCCTTATTGGTGGAGTGCTGCAGAGATGGTTGTCCTTCTGGAAGGTTCTCCCATCTCCTCAGAGGAACTCTGGAGCTCTGTCAGAGTGACCATACGTTTCTTGGTCACCTCCCTGACCAAGGCCCTTCTCCCCCGACTGCTCAGTTTGGCCGGGCGGCCAGCTCTAGGAAGAGTCTTAGTGGTTCCAAACTTCTTCCATTTAAGAATGATGGGGGCCACTGTGTTCTTGGGGACATTCAATGTTGCAGACATTTTTTGGTACCCTTCCCCAGATCTGTGACTCGACACAATCCTGTCTCGGAAATCTATGGAGAATTCCTTTGACCTCGTGGCTTGGTTTTTGCTCTGACATGCACTGTCAACTGTGGGACCTCATATAGACAGGTGTGTTCCTTTCCAAATCATGTCCAATCAATTGAATTTACCACAGGTGGACACCAATCAAGTTGTAGAAACATCTCAAGGATGATCAATGGAAACAGGATTCTATTGAGCTAAATTTCGAGTCTCATAACAAAGAGTCTGAATACTTACGTAAATAAGGTATTTCTGTTTTTTATTTGTAATAAATTTGCAAAAATTTCTAAAAGGCTTTTTTTGCTTTGTCATTATGGGGTATTGTGTGTAGATTGCTGAGGAAATTGTTTTATTGAATCCATTTTAGAATAAGGGTGTAACGTAACAAAATGTGGAACAAGGCATGCATGTAGGTTAGATTATGCTGATCTGGTCTGGCTGTTCAGGAAGCAGTGGCCGTGACAGCTTTAAAGCAGGCTGTGGTTACTGTGTTGAGGGCCATATCTGATCTTATCAATGTTCTCATTTTACTTAACACTAGAGTGGAGAGATACTACAACAGATAATTTCACATTAAGAGGTACTTAACCCTCCTATTATGTTGCGGGTCAATTTGACCCATTTCCACTTTTGAGTTGTCAAAAATACTAGTTAGTACTTTTTCTCCATGAAATTAAATGACTTTTCCTCATTTAGGGTCATGAACCTAACTTCAAAATGTGGACACACTGAGGTGATGTGGAATGTCTGTGTAGATTTTGTATACAAACATGATGTTGTGATTCATTTTGACCCGGAGGCTTTCATCTGTATAGATATTGGCACAGGTCCAAAATAAACAAGTGTCTTTGATGTATTTTGTTTTGACTGGTTCTGGTAGCATTTTTATAATTTTGTTTGGGTGAAAAGGAGCTTTCCCAAGCTTCTCCTTCTCAGTGCAAGAGCAGCAGATCTCTCACACAGGCACTCAAAAATGAGTTCCAAACAGAAAATGCTTGTTTGTGAGAAAGGAAATATGTTTAACAAATGGTTCTTAAATATAGAGTTTTTGAAATCAAATGTTCTTGTATTTCTTATTTTTTAAAGGTCTGACAAGACAAAATAAAGTTTGGGCTGTTGTTACTTGATTCTTTGACTGTCTTGAATGTGTTTAAACTGTGTGGGTCAATCTGACCCATACCACAATGGACGTAATTTTTTTTCAGCAAAGCACAAGCGTTAAACAAACTATGAAACTATATATTTACATAAACTTGTGCAGAGTGATTTAAGTGTGATACTTGTTTGTCCTATGAATGTAGACAATAACAAATGTAAACTTGCTTAATCAAGTTCTTAAACTTCATGTGGGTACCTGGGACGGCCAACATCCGGTGAAATTGCAGAGCGCCAAATTCAAATGAAATTACTATAAATATTTAACTTAACATGAAATCACAAGTGCAATATATCAAAATAAAGCTTAACTTGTTGTTAATCCAGCCACCGTGTCAGATTTCAAAAAGGCTTTACGGCGAAAGCAAACCATGCGATTATCTGAGGACAGCCGTCAGCACACAAAACATTACGTACAGTTACCAGCCAAGTAGATTAGTCATGAAAGTCAGAAATAGCAATAAAATCAATCACTTACCTTTGATGATCTTTGTATGGTTGCACTCACAAGACTCCATGTTACACAATAAATGTTAGTTTTGTTCGATAAAGTCCCTCTTTATATCCAAAAACATCAATTTTGTTGGCACGTTTTGTTCAGTAATCCAATGGCTCAAATGCGGTCACAAGAGGCAGACGAAAATTCCAAATAGTATCCGTAAAGTTTGTTGAAACATGTCAAACGATGTTTATAATCAATCCTCAGGTTGTTTTTAGCCTAAATAATCGATAATATTTCAACCGGACAATAGCATCGTCAATATAAAAGAACAACAAGAAAGGCGCGCTCTCGGTCGTGCGCAGCAAAGAGCTCTGAGGACATCCCACTATCCACTCATTGAAACTGGTCATTCTCCCTCATTTTTCAGAATAAAAGCCTGAAACAATGTCTATAGACTGTTCACAACTAGTGGAAGCCATAGGGAACGGAATCTGGGTCCTATCCCTTTAAATGGTGGATAGGCTTTCATTGGAAAAACAGCCATTTCAAAGTAATGGTACTTCCTGGATGGATTTTCCTCAGGTTTTTGCCTGCCATTTCAGTTCTGTTATACTCACAGACATTATTTGAACAGTTTTAGAAACTGTGGAGTGTTATCTATCCAAATCTAATTATATGCATATCCTAGCTTCTGGGCCTGAGTAGCAGGCAGTTTACTTTGGGCACGCTTTTCATCCGGAGGTGAAAATAGTGCCCCCTACCCTAGTGAGGTTAAGGTGCAGTTGTTGCTGTCACAAATCAACTCAACAAAACAAAATGTTTTTCGTCCATAGTGATTGGCACCCATGATAAAGATGAGCAAAAAAGACTGCATAAAATTACTAATATAAATACTGAGCTATATTGTATCAAACCTACCACTGGTGTGCATGGTCAAAGAACTGTCATTCAATGTAAATGCCTGGAGTTTGTTAATTATGGATCCACTTGAGATATAAACAAACATTAGCTTTTCAATCTCTCTGCTCATCAGTTTAGGGCGAAAATGATTAATCAGATTATGAAAATACTGTTTTAGATCCTTATGCTTTTCTGGCTCTCCGCTTCACTCAATTTTTGTCAAGAATGACATACCCAAATCTAACTTCCTGTAGCTCAGGACCTGAAGCAAGGATATGCCTATTCTTGATAACATTGGAAAGGAAACACTTTGAAGTTTGTGGAAATGTGAAATTAATGTAGGAGAATATAACACACTAGATCTGGTAAAAGATAATATAATGAAAAAAACATGATTTTTTGTATTTTTTTTCTCATCATTTTGCAATGCAAGAGAAAGGCCATAATGTATTATTCCAGCCCAGGCACAATTTTGATTTTGGCCACTAGATGGCAGCAGTGTATGTGCAAAGTCTTAAACTGATCCAATGAACCATTGCATTTCTGTTCAACATTTTGTATCATAAGGTGAATGCACCAATTTGTAAGTCGCTCTGGATAAGAGCATCTGCTAAATTATGTTAATGTAAATGTAAATATTGTATCAAGACTGCTCAAATGTGCCTAATTGGTTTATTAATAACTTTTCAAGTTCATAATCGTGCACTCCTCAAACAATAGCATGGTATTCTTTCACTGTTATAGCTACAGTAAATTGGAGAGTGCAATTAGAATAACAAGAATTTAAGCTTTCTGCCAATATCAGATATGTCTGTGTCCTGGAAAATGTTCTTGTTACTTACAACCTCATGCTAATCACATTAGCCTACGTTAGCTCAACCATCCCGCGGGGGACCCACCGATCTTATAGAGGCTAAACAACATTGGCACTTGCGTTGGAACCGGTGCTATAGTCAGATGACATGATAATAGAGCTCTTTTGCCACGCACATAAGTGGTGGGTTTGGCGTCGAAAAGAGTAACCATATGCAGAAAATAACCCCATACCTAGTGTAAAATATGGTGATAGATTTTTGATGTTATGGGGCTATTTTTCTTCCACTGGTCCTGAGGCCTTTGTTAAGGTCAATGACATCATTAACTTTATCCAGTACCAGGACATTTTATCCCAAAACCTGGTTGCCTCTTGGCCGGAAGTGTATCTTCCAGCAAGACAATAACCTCAAGCACACATCATAATCCACAAAGAAATGGTTAATTGACCACAAAATCAACATTTTGCAATGGCCATCTCATTCTACGTACTTAAACTACATTGAAAACGTATGGTTTGAATTGAAGAGGGCAGTCCATAAGCGCAGACAAAGGATATCAAGGATCTGGATATCAAGGATCTGTATGGATCCAGATCTGGATCTGGATCCATACATCTGATTATGTATGGAGAAATGGTTTAAGATCTCTCTCAATGTGTTCTCATAAAACATTTAAGAAAAAGGCTCAGTGCTGTTATCCTCGCAAGGTGAGGTATTGAAAGGTATTGAAAACAGGAGTGCCAATCATCTTGACCCCTATCTTTTTGAGAAAAAGTATTACTTGTTAAACAAAATCCCTTTATTTGTTAAATTGTATTTGTATAAAATAATATCATTTAAAAAAATGTAGAGGTTACAATATAGCTCATTATTTGTATTATTTATTTTATACAATCTTTTTTGCTCATCTTTGTCAAGGGTGCCAATAATTTTGGACCTTACAGTATCTCTTTAATCAATGTTAAATTCAAATAAAACCCAGTGATTAAATCTATACGACCATCTAAGTGGTGCAAATTGATTGATGGTGTGTGTGTGTGGGTGCGTGCAAATTTGTGTCTATGTGTGTGTGTGTGTGTGTGTGTGTGTGTGTGTGTGTGTGTGTGTGTGTGTGTGTGTGTGTGTGTGTGTGTGTGTGTCTGTGTGTGTGTGTGTGTGTGTGTCCCATGGGACTGTCTGCTCTGTGTTCCAGGTAATGTAGTGACAGGGACTGGCAGAGAATACAGCGCTAAGCTAACAAGAGGGGAGCTCCATCCATCTTTCCCAGTCAGCTCCCATTCAGCTCCCAGCCAGGATATTGATCGGGAGGGAATCACACAAAGCTGTTTCCAGACCGATCCCTGACTCCAACAGCCTGGTGACAAGACTCCCAACATACTCTCCCCCTCCCGGGAACGCCTTAGTAACACTTTGGGAACGTCTTGGGATTTAGGAATGGGAACAATCAGGATTTCTCAATGAAAGGATTTTGTCTCAAGACTTGGGGTGCATCTCAATACTCTAAAGTGGCTTCCTGTCCTTGTTTCTTCTCCTTTACTTTGCCTGTACTGATATGAGAAGCCAGAGTAGATGACATCAATATAGTGGATGCATACTATGTCAGGTGTTTGCTTTCATCTGTCCAGTTCTTTGACATCAATGCAGATGAAGAAAAGGGGACAAGGATGTGTATAACACCTCAACTTTAGAGTATTGACACTCATCCCAGGACTTTGCTATTTACGCTACAACTAATTAGTGCAGATTATGGAAAGGAAATTAGGATATTTTTTAATGTCTCCATAGATTTGTGTGGTTGCATTTCAGGTGTGTTTCAGTGGCTTTAGCATGAGTCATTAGAGATATTTCCCTACCAGGTCAGTCAATAGTGGGGACATGAAATCTTCACCTAACACTTTAGCATGTCCTCCGCTATTGGCATTCACTTCAACACCAACAGCAGAGTTATTGACAAGCAGAGAACAGCTACCATTATCACTATAATCAGGATCACTGCTCTGATGCAAGTGTATGTGGTTCACCACGATACTCCATGGAAGATGTTATTATAGTGCTAGAGATAACCCAACACAAAAGATGGAGAAAAATACTACATCTATTTATAGTAGCAGCAGCAGATGCAATAGAAGCAGCAGATACACTACATTTCCAAAGGTATGTGGACACCTGCTCATTGGAAATCTCAAAATCATGGGCATTAATATGGAGTTGGCCCCCCCCTTTGCTGCTATAACAGCCTTCACTCTTCTGGGAAGGCTTTCCACTAGATGTTGGAACATTGCTGTGGGGACTTGCTTCCATTCAGCCACAAGAGCATTAGTGAGGTCAGGCGCTGATGTTGGGCGATTAGGCCTGGCTCGCAGTCGGCTTTCCAATTCATCCCAAAGGTATTTGATGGGGTTGAAGTCAGGACTGTGTGCAGGCCAGTCAAGTTCTTCCACACCGATCTCGACAAACCATTTCTGTATGGAACTCGCTTTATGCATGGGGCCATTGTCATGCTGAAACAGGAAAGTGTTTTCCCCAAACTGTTGCCACAAAGTTGGAAGTACAGAATCATCTAGAATGTCATTGTAAGCTGTAGCATTAACATTTTCCTTTACTGGAACTAAGCCCGAACCATGAAAAACAGCTCCAGTGTCATGTTGGTATGAATGATTCGGGAGACAGACGCAGGAAAGCGTAATATTTTTTTTTATTGTACCCAAATTACGGCGTGCCGTGTAAAGGCACAGGGACGAAGACCAACCAAACACTATACAAAACACAGGGTAGAAATCCAAACAAAAGAGCAAGGAGTACCTCGAATAAATAACACATGTGCACAATGAATAACACATGGGAAGAGACCTGTAATCATCTGCACAATCCACAATGGCACGAAAGCCAAAACACACAGCACAGGTACTCACACGCACCAACACACATTGGAACAATAATCAACAGCCCAATGGAAACCAAAGGGCACACTTATACAACTACTAATCAGTGGGAATAGGATACAGGTGTGCGTAATGAAAGTTAATGGTCTGGGATCCGTGACACCCAGACCATTTTTCCTTCTCCACCAAACTTTACAGTTGGCACTATGCATTCGGGCAGGTACTGTAGCATTATACTGGCATCCGCAAAACCCAGATTTGTCCGTCGGGCTGCCAGATGGTAAAGCGTGATTCATCCCTCCAGAGAACGTGCTTCCACTGCTCCAGAGTCCAATGAAGTCGCGCTTCAGGACTCTGCTGTCCCATTTTGTGAGCTTGTGTGGCCTACCACGCCACTTTGACAGTTGGTTCCACATTGAAAGTCACTGAGCTCTTTAGTAAGGCCATTCTACTGCCAATGCTTGTCTATGGATTTGTCTCGATTTTACACACCAGTCAGCAACAGGTGTGGCCAAAATAGTCAAGTCCACTAATTTGAAAGGGTGTCCACATACTTTTGTATATATAGTGTAATAGTGCATACAATATGCTATTTTCATGAATGGGTATTGCAGACTAAATAACAACATGAAAAAGTCAGTTGGTCTGGTGGAGATGTTCCACAGACATGGACTGACAGTCCAGACAACATGCAGAGACAGTAAGGTCATTAGTACAGTTAATACTGTTGAAGGAAGGACAGAGACAGATGTGTCCGGGAGCTATAGATCTATGGTGCATTATCTGACTCTCAAGGGAACCCACTAAACGCCCTAACGAAACAACGACTCAAAACACAATGGAAACACAACAGTCAAATAGACAGAGGATGGGATGGGTGTGTGCCCAAATATTTCCTTTTTTAAATCCCCCACCTACACTCAAGGCTGGTCATGTGATACACACACGCCAGAAAGGACACACACAAACACACGAAAGGAATGCTGGGAAGAGTAGGTATAGACACGTGTCACACAATACAACAGAGATAAGAGAAGAGACCGTCGGTTTAGACTGACATGATTCCTCTGGCCTTAACACAAAGACACATTGGGAAATAAAGCATTTATACAATCCACCATGCCACATCCCACCACACCATACCACGCCAAGAAAACCTGTTGGAGTCTGAAACTGAAGTAACAATGGAGAGAGAGATAGAGATTGAAAGTGAAAGAGATAAAGAGGGAAAGATCAATGGAGTGAAATGACATAAATGAGAGGAGGGAGGGATAGAAAGAGAGAATAATAAGAGTACAGCAAAATATAATTTCACTCATTATCTGGTGGCAGTGTTAAAATATGCATTACAGTGAATCTAAGCAACAGTATAGAGATTATTATTAGTCGTCGCAATGGGTAGAATTTGTCACCATGTGTCTTACTGTGTGTGCAGTGAGGCTGACTCTAAGGCGTACAGACACTTCCCTATGGCACAATGACAAATCTCTTGCTGCTGATCACTTGTAGAACAATTGGCTGACCTGCAGGTTCTATTGTTCTGCTTCAATCAGGCGTTGTGGGAGAGGGGCCCTAGGGTCAGGGGTTACCACGGAGATTCATATACATGCCTTGTTCTCCAGCTAATCTCTATACTGTTGCTTAGATTCACTGTAACACTATACACTCCCAGGCCTTTGAGTTTATTACCAGACATAGAGGAAGAGAGAGGAGAAATTTAGATAAGGGGGGAGGCACAGAGAAAGAGATAGAGAGAGAGAGTGAGACAGAGAGAATTAACAAAAAACAGAGCAAACTAGAATGCTATTTGGCCCTAAACAGAGAGTACACAGTGGCAGAATACCTGACCACTGTGACTGACCCAAACTTAAGGAAAGCTTTGACTATGTACAGACTCAGTGAGCATGGCCTTGCTATTGAGAAAGGCCACCGTAGTCACTGGGCAGCTCGCGGATGGGTTTCCTTTTGTAGTCCGTAATAGTTTGCAAGCCCTGCCACATCTGATGAGTCAGAGCCGGTGTAGTTGTGTAGTGTTGTGTAGTAGAACAAACACCATTGTAAATACAACTAATTTTTATGTTTATTTATTTTCCATTTTGTACTTTAATAACTATTTGCACATAATATGACATGTCTTTATTCTTTTGGAACTTTGGTGAGTGTAATGTTCATTGTTCATTTTTTTATTGTTTATTTCACTCTTGTTTATTATCTCTTTCACTTGCTTTGGCAATATGTTTCCCATGCCAATAAATCCCTTACATTGAATTGAAATGAAATTGAAAGAGAGAGAGAGAGAGAGAGAGAGAGAGAGAGAGAGAGAGAGAGAGAAGAAAAATATCAAGGAGTGAGTGAAAGGGGCAAAGAGAAAGAGAAACCTGACTATGCAGACAGACAGACAGTCACAATGTTCATCAAGCTAAAAGCACAACAGCACACACACAGAGTACCACATAGAGTCCCAGCTGACTCCAGGGCCATTGTGTCCCGTCAGTGGGAGTAAGCTGTAATGAATATAGGCTAAGCTTGTAATTAGTAGGGCAGGGCCCAACCCTCTCAGCCTCTCTGCCCAGCTCACAGAGTCCTGAGCTGGGCCACAGCACGGCTACGTACAGCACACTGCCAGGCATCCTAGCTCACCACCATGGGCCTGGGGGGATACCTCTACCACACCGCCCATCATATGTCATGCCTGGAGGGGTGGGGGGTGTTGGAGAGGAGTGGAGGGAAGTGAAGGGGGGAGTTATATGAGCATGCCTATTAAACTAGAGATAGTCATCATCACCTCCCGTCTTCTCTCCCTCTTTCTCCCTCGTTTCATCCCTCAGGGCAGTTTTTACTCCCCCCTCCCCCTTTCTCTTTCACGTAATCCCTCTTTCAGTCACGATCTCTCTTTCTCTTTCTCTCCGTGTGTCTGTGAATTTAAAAGTCACTGGCAATCTGCCGCCTGCTGGTATTGCTGGGGTAAATGACATGCTGGCAGACTAAACATATTGCATCAATGCTGGTTATGCCTCTCTACTGTATCTTCTGTGAATGTGTTCTTTTTAATTCCATATACTGTTACAATTATATTTTTATCACCTACAAGAGTCTCACTCACACACGCACACACGCACACAAACACAGCAGGAATGAATCCACCCAGGACCGAGGCTGTGTCCAGGCCTCTTGGCCTGTGGAATGGCCTCTTGATTGTGAGAATGTGTAAGGAACAAGGAGCATCCATTATACATCAGTGGCATCACTTATTAATCCTGCTCCCATGTCTGTCTGTAAACATACAGCCTACTGCCTCCCTCTCATCCTCACTACGCTGTGTGTGTGTATGTGTGTTTGTGTGTGTGTTTGTGTATCAAATAAAATGTTTACACTGCACACTGAGTATAATAACAATTAAGACACTTTTGTGATTAAAGGTATTTGCTCTTATAAAATCAATCACAATAACATGAGATTTACCGCTAGTCTAACGACTAATTTCAATGTTTGGATTCATTCAGTCAATACAATATTGCATGTTAGGTTTTTTTTAGAGACTTCCGCTATCTGTCTAATAGCCTGTTATGAGACTAACGTGTTTCTGAAGGCTGGAGATAAAAACCTCTCTGTTAGAGGAGTAGCTTGTCACCAGTTACTGTATATAGCTGATCCAACAGGCTATATATTTCTATCAATGCTCCTCTCTTCTTAATGGTCTCTGAACTGCTGATATCAACAAAACACATTAATGCACCTGGCTGTGAGTGAGATGGTCTGATGATGTATGGATCAGGTAATATAGAGTCTCTAAAACGAATAGAGACGCTGGGTCACTTGCAGTGTTTTTTTGTTGTTGTTGTCTTTATTGAAGGACTGTCTGTCAAATATCAATACGGTACATTATATCCATGCACTTCATTTGAGGGCATTACACAGGAGAATATTGAAGATGGTTTTTAGAGCACTAGATTACTAACCCTGTGTTGTGGGTTAAAATATGTTGCAGACATTACACTTCCTACCTACCTCAGACAACATTGACCTCAAATACCAAATTCAGCCAAGGTGCTACACCGAGGATATTGTTGCTTGCTGTGTACGGCCAACCAAGCATAACAACTGCCCCAAAAGAAACTGCTCCACAGTGACACTCGTGTGTTAACCCATGCTGTCACGCCCTGACCATAGAGAGCCCTTGGTTCTCTATGGTGTTGTAGGTCAGGGTGTGACTAGGGGGTGTTCTAGTCAATTACATTTCTATGTTTGGGTTTGAGTATGGTTCCCAATTAGAGGCAGCTGATTTTCGTTGTCTCTAATTGGGGATCATACTTAAGGAGTCCCTGTTCCCACCTGCATTGTGGGATATTGTTTGTGGCTTTCACGTTTGTAGTAGTTTGTTTATTGTTTTGTTTAAGTTTCACAGTAATAAAAGATGTGGAACTCGATTCACGCTGCGCCTTGGTCCGACCTTTTCTACGAGCGTGACACATGCAGGGCTGTCACGTCCTGACCAGTAAAATAGGTTATTTGTTATTGTAGTATGGTCAGGACGTGGCAGGGGTGTGTTTGTTTTGTGTTGTCAGGGTTTTTGGGTTGTGTTCTATGTTTTGTATTTCTATGTTCTATTTTCTATTTTTTCTATTTCTATGTCTAGTTTATTGTTTTGACCTTCAATTGAGGCAGCTGTTCCTCGTTGCCTCTAATTAAAGGTCCTATTTAGTAGGGGTGTTTTTTCTATGGGATTTGTGGGTAGTTGTTTCCTGTTTAGTGTTTGTTGCACCTTACAGGACTGTTTCGCGTCGATGTTTGTTATTTTGTTAAGTGTTTACGTTTTCCTTCATTAAAGAAGATGAGTATTCACATTCGGCTGCGTTTTGGTCCAATTCATACGACACCCGTGACAAGGGCACTTCCCTGACTAGTCCTGACCGCAGCAGGACAGGATTATGGGCCGAACACTAAAGCTGTCAAACAGCCAATCAATATCCTCCTCTACATTATGACCAACTCTTCCATGATTGCAATGACAACATAATTATTGTTGCATTATTGTTGCGCTTCCCCAATCAATGCCATTACTCCAACATAATATATATATTTGGGGGGTTACGTATATACAGTGCCTTCGGAAAGTGTTCAGACCCTTTGACTTTTTCCACATTTTGTTATGTTACAGCCTTATTCTAAAATGTATTAAAGAGTTTTTCCCCTCATCAATCTAAACGCAATACCCCACAATGACAATGCAAAAATAGATTTTTGGAAATCTTTGCAAATGTATATTTAAAAAACAGGAAATATCACATTTACATAAGTATTCAGACTCAGTACTTTCTTGAAGGACCTTTGGCCATGATTACAGCCTCGAGTCTTCTTGGGTATGATGCTAAAAACTAGGAACACATGTATTTGGGGAGTTTCTCCCATTCTTCTCTGCAGATCCTCTCAAGGTCTGTCAGGTTGGATGGGGAGATCTATTTTCAAGTTTCTCCAGAGATGTTCGATCGGGTTCAAGTCCGGGCTCTGGCTGGGCCACTCAAGGACATTCAGAGACTTGTCCCGAAGCCCCTCCTGCATTGTCTTGGCTGTGTGCTTAGGGTCGATGTCCTGTTGAAAAGTGAACTTTCGGCCCAGTCTGAGGTCCTGAGCGCTCTGGAGCAAGTTTTCATCAAGGATCTCTCTGTACTTTGCTCCGTTCATTTTTGCCTCGATCCTGATTAGTCTCCCAGTCCCTGCCGCTGAAAAACAGCCCCAATGCCTGATGCTGCCACTACCAGGCTTCACCGTAGGGATGGCCAAATTTCATCCATATGTGACGCTTGGCATTCAGGCCGAAGAGTTCAATCTTGGTTTCATCAGACCAGAGAATCTTGCTTCTCATGGTCTGAGAGTCTTTAGGTGCCTTTTGGCAAACTCCAAGTGGGCAATTATGTGCTTTTTACTAAGGAGTGGCTTCAGTCTGGCCACTCTACCATAAAGGCCTAATTGGTGGAGTGCTGCAGAGATGGTTGTCTTTCTGGAAGGTTCTCCCATCTCCACAGAGGAACTGTAGAGCTCTGTAAGAGTGACCATCGGGTTCTTGGTTACCTCCCTGACCAAGGCCCTTCTCCCCCAATTGCTAAGTTTGGCCGGACAGCCAGCTCTAGGAAGAGTCTTGATGGTTCCAAACTTCTTTCATTTAAGAATGATGGAGGCCACTGTGTTCTTGGGGACCTTCACTGCTGCAGAAATCTTTGTTACCCTTCCCCAGATCTGTGCCTCGACACAATCCTGTCTCGGGGATCTACGGACAATTCCTTCAACCAAATGGCTTGGTTTTTGCTCTGACATGCACTGTCAACTGTGGGACCTTACATAGACAGGTGTGTGCCTTTCCAAATCATGTCCAATCAATTGAATTACCACAGGTGGACTACAATGAAGTTGTAGAAATATCTCAAGGATGATCAATGGAAACAGGATTCACCTGAGCTCAATTCCGAGTCTCATAGCAAAGGGTCTGAATACTTACGTAAATAAGGTATTTCTGTTTTTTATTTGTAATACATTTGCTAAAATTTCTAAACCCCTTTTTTTGCTTTGTCGTTATGGGGTATTGTTTGTAGATTGCTGAGGTAAAGGATTCATTTAATCCATTTTAGAATAAGGCTGTAACGTAACAAAATGTGTAAAAAGTCAAAGGATCTGAATACTTTCCGAAGGCACTATTTGATTAATAATTCAACTATTTGATTGGCTGATGAGGATCAATAAATCAATTAACATGAACTAATTAACAAATTGTGTTTATATTTTCCCTCTGGGAAGGACAGCTTGACTGGCATGTAGTTGCTAGTAACTGTAGTGTAGTGTATTAGAATCAGTCACCTCAGGGAACAGGCTATACTGAGCCTCTGCAGGGAGGACTCCAACTGACCAGCAGCACCTGTCAATCAAAAAACACTGTATAGTCTATCTATTATACAGTCTCTCTCTATCAGCACTGATTGAGTCTGAGTGGGTTAGGGATGTACTGTAAGACAAAAACATACTGTATGTGCATAGCACACACAACTACGTAGACACCATAAAGGCACACACGTGTACATACACACACATGTAGTACATTGCTTGTTCTGAAAGACAGAGGGGAAGGATCGTTTTGGTAATGGACTAGAGAAAGAAAGAGATACAGAAAAAGAGAGAGACACAGTGGAAGAGAGAAAGGCAGAGTGAGTGAGACAGGGGAAGACAGCAGCGCAGGGCGACGAGGTTGGTCCCTCATTGCCCTCTGCTAGCTCTGCTAAGTGGAAAAGGCTTTTTTCTCTCATCCTCTGTTTTCTCTGTCTACCTTTCTATTCATTAAATATTCACCACTCCATTCCCCGCTAATTGTTCCCAACAAGCCGGAGTGCCCTGCCTGCTGGAATTAAATTATCCCATTAGCGGCTGTCTCCGTAAGAGCAGCCAACCCAGGACGTGTATGTGTGCGTGTGTGTGTAACACGCAGGCACGCACAAATGGACACACCCATGCGCACACAGTGTACACACTCTCTACCTCTCCCACATACCCAATAGAACTCAGGCTGAGTGATACTAGGTGCTATACAGTAAAAACACAAACAGAACACACTGCAAGCACAAATATTCTACATTTACACAGACACACAAATACACACACAAATACACACACAAATACACACACACACACACACACACACACACACACACACACACACACACACACACACACACACACACACACACACACACACACACACACACACACACACACACAGGCCCTCTGAGAGCCATTTAGAGTTTAAGTAAATCTAATAAAGTAAATCTAATACGGCTGTAAATGTATTCAATATACTTCTCTTTCTGAACAAGGAAGTTCAAAGAACAACATGGAGACAGTACAGAGACTCACCTCTCCTCTGAGTTAACCCTGCACGGCTCCTGCCGCATAAACTTACACTCAACACATTCTAATTGGGTCAAACTACAACAAACTTCATTCAATGTACATTTACTCCTCATACTGTTCTGTACTCACAACCTCTGCCTTTTGTTCACTGCATGAAGACTGTGACTAAATTATATGCTTGTCTAATCAAAGACACTACCCACCACAAATACATGAAAACGTTATCCTGGCCGGTTTTTGCAAAAAGGTCAAATGTCAGTGAAGCTGATGTTTTTCTCAATAAGATGAGTGTCACAGGATTGATGCCTAAGTGAATACATTGCATTCAGTGGGGGAAGATCAGCATCACAATATGGACACATAGAGAAAGTAATTACAAATATGACACTGTCCTTCACTCACTCACTCCCTCCCTCCCTCTCTCTCTCTACTTCTCTCCCTCTCTCTATCTCTATCTATAGTTGAAGTCGGAAGTTTACATACACTTAGGTTGGAGTCATTAAAACTAGTTTTTCAACCACTCCACAAATATCTTGTTAACAAACTATAGTTTTGGCAAGTCGGTTAGGACATCTACTTTGTGCATGACACAAGTCATTCTTCCAACAATTGTTTACAGACAGATTATTTCACTTATAATTCACAGAATCACAATTCCAGTGGGTCAGAAGTTTACATACACTAAGTTGACTGTGCCTTTAAACAGCTTGGAAAATTCCAGAAAATGATGTCATGGCTTTAGAAGTTTCTGATAGCCTAATTGACATCATTTGAGTCAATTGGAGGTGTATATGTGGATGTATTTCAAGGCCTACCTTCAAACTCAGGGCCTCTTTGCTTGACATCATGGGGAAATCAAAAGAAATCAGTCAAAAAATTGTAGACCTCCATAAGTCTGGTTCATCCTTGGGAGCAATTTCCAAATGCCTGAACGTACCACGTTCATCTGTACAAACAATAGTACGCAAGTATAAACACCATGGGACCACGTAGCCGTCATACCGCTCAGGAAGGAGATGTGTTCTGGCTCCTAGAGATGAACGTACTTTGGTGTCAAAAAGTGCAAATCAATCCCAGAACAAGAGCAAAAGACCTTGTGAAGATGCTGGAGAAAACAGGTACAAAAGTATCTATATCCACAGTAAAACTAGTTCCATAGGCCGCTCATCAAGGAAGAAGCCACTGCTCCAAAACCGGCATAAAAAAGCCAGACTACGGTTTGCAACAAAGATCGTACTTTTTGGAGAAATGTCCTCTGGTCTGATGAAACAAAAATAGAACTGTTTGGCCATAATGAACATTGTTATGTTTGGAGGAAAAAGGGGGAGGCTTGCAAGCCGAAGAACACCATCCCAACCGTGAAGCACGGGGGTGGCAGCATCATGTTGTGGGGGTGCTTTGCTGCAGGAGGGACTGGTGCACATCACAAAATAGATGGCATCATGAGGACGGAGAATTATGTGTATATATTGAAGCAACATCTCAAGACATCAGTCAGGAAGTTAAAGCTTGGCCGCAAATGGGTCTTCCAAATGGACAATGACCCCAAGCATACTTCCAAAGTTGTGGCAAAATGGCTTAAGGACAACAAAGTCAAGGTATTGGAGTGGCCGTCACAAAGCCCTGACCTCAATCCTATAGAAAACTTGTGGGCAGAACTGAAAAAGCGTGTGCCATTAAGGAGGCCTACAAACCTGACTCAGTTACACCAGCTCTGACAGGAGGAATGGGCCAAAATTCCTTCAACTTGTTGTGGGAAGCTTGTGGAAGGCTACCCGAAACATTTGACCAAAGATAAGCAATTTAAAGGCAATGCTACCAAATACTAATTGAGTGTATGTATACTTCTGACCGACTGGGAATGTGATGAAAGAAATAAAAGCTGAAATAAATCATTCTCTCTACTATTATTCTGACATTTCACATTCTTAATACAAAGTGGTGATCCTAACTGTCCTAAAACAGGGAATTTTGACTACGATTAAATGTCAGGAATTGTGAAAACTGAGTTTAAATGTAATTGGCTAAGGTGTATGTAAATTTTCGACTTCAACTGTATATATATATCTTACCCCCTCCCTCCCCAAAAGTTGGGGAAAGAGCAGCAATTGATAAATTGGTGAAAGACTCAGACAGACAGACAGAGAGACAGACAGAGAGACAGACAGAGAGACAGACAGAGAGACAGACAGAGAGACAGACAGAGAGACAGACAGAGACAGACAGAGACAGACAGACAGACAGACAGACAGACAGACAGACAGACAGACAGACAGACAGACAGACAGACAGACAGACAGACAGACAGACAGACAGACAGACAGACAGACAGACAGACAGACAGACAGACAGACAGACATTGGTCACATACATATATTTAGCAGATGTTATTGCGGGTGTAGTGAAATCCTCCACTTCCTAGCGTCAACAGTGCAGTAGTATCTAACAATTCACAACCATACACACAAATCTAAAAGTAAAAGAATGGAATTAAGAAATATATAAATATTAAGACGAGCAATGTTGGAGTGGCATTGACTAAAAATACAGTATAATAGAATACAGTATATACATACAGTATGAGATGAGTAAAGTAGTATGTAAACTGCCGGGGTGGCAGATAGCCTAGTGGTTAGAGCGCAGGGCCAGTAATTAAAATGTTGCTGGATTGAATCCCCGAGCTGACAAGGTAAAAATCTGTTGTTCTGCCCCTGAACAAGTCAGTTAACCCACTGTTCCCTGGTAGGCTGTCATTGTAAATAAGAATGTGTTCTTAACTGACTTCCCTAGTTAAATAAATGTTAAAATAAAAAATGTAAGTGGCTACTGTTCCATTATTAAAGTGGCCAGCGATTCCATGTTTATGTATATAGGACAGCAGGTTTGAGTGATTGGGTAGTACCTGGCTAGTGATTGCTATTTAACAGTCTGATGGCCTTGAGATAGAAGCTGTTTTTCAGTCTCTCAGTCCCAGCTTTGATTCACCTGTACTGACATTGCCTTCTGGATGATAGCGGGGTGAACAGAAATGGCTCGGGTGGTTGTGGTCCTTGATGATCTTTTTGGCCTTCCTGTGACTTCGGGTGTTGTAGGTGTCCTGGAGGGCAGGTAGTGGCAGACAACACCAACCTCTGGAGAGCCCTGCGGTTGCGGGCGGTGCAGTTGCCGTACCAGGCGGTGATACAGCCCGATTGGATGCTCTCAATTGTACATCTGTAAAAGCTTGTGAGGGTCTTAGGGGCCAAGCCAAATTTCTTCAGCCTCCTGAGGTTAAAGAGGCACTGTTGTGCCTTCTTCACCACACTGTCTGTGTGGGCGGACCATTTCAGATTGTCAGTGATGTGTACACCGAGGAACTTGAAGCTTTCCACCTTCTCCTCTGCGGTCCAGTCGATGTGGATAGGGGCGTGCTTCCTCTGCTATGTCCTGATGTCCACGATCAGCTCCTTCGTTTTGTTGACGTTGAGGGAGAGGTTATTTTGAGGACGTTGAGGATCAGCAAAGTGGAGGTGTTGTTTCCTATCTTCACCACCTGGGGGCTGTCCGTCAGGAAGTCCAGTACCCAGTTGCATAGGGCGGGGTTCAGACCCAGGGCCTCGTTCAGACCCAGGGCCCCGAGCTTAATGATGAGCTTGGAGGGTACTATGGTGTTGAAGGCTGAGCTATAGTCAATGAACAGCATTCTGACATAGGTATTCCTCTTGTCTGAATGGGATAGGGCAGTGTGCAGTGCGATGGCATTTGTATTGTCTGTGTATCTATTGGGGCGGTTAGCAAATTGAAGTGGGTCTAGGGTGTCATATGTCATGTAAGGTATGTCAGAATAAGATCCTTAAGTAGCCTCTCAAAGCACTTCATGATGACAGAAGTGAGTGCTACGGGGCGATAGTAATTTAGTTCAGTTACCTTTGCTTTCTTGGGTACAAGAACAATGGTGTACATCTTGAAGCAAGTGGGGACAGCAGACTGGGATAGGGAGAGATTGAATATGTCCGTAAACACTCCAGCCAGCTGGTCTGCCCATTCTTTGAGGACGTGGCTGGAGATGCCTTCTGGGCCGGTAGCCTTGCGAAGATTAACACGCTTAAATGTCTTACTCATGTCGTCCATGGAGAACAATAGCCCACAGTCCATTGGAGCGGGCCACGTCAGTGGCAACTGTGTTATCCTCAAAGCGGGCGAAGAAGGTGTTTAGTTTGTCTGGGAGCAAGATGTCGGTGTCCACGACGTGGCTGGTTTTTCCTTTGTAATCCCTGATTGTCTGTAGACCCGGCCACATACGTCTTGTGTCTGAGCCGTTGAATTGCAACTCCACTTTGTCTCTGTACTGATGTTTGGCCTGTTTGATTGCCTTATGGTAGGAATAACTACACTGTTTTATTCTGCCATATTCCTTGCCATGTTTAAATGCAGTGGTTCGCATTTTCAATTCTGCACGAATGCTGCAATCTATCTACAGTTTCTGGTTTGGGTAGGTTTTAATAGTCACCGTGGGAACAACATCCCCTATTCACTTCCTGATGACCTCAGTCACCGTGTCCATGTAAGTGTCAATGTTATTCTCAGAGGCTACCCGCAACATATCCCAGTCCGCATGATCAAAACAATCTTGAAGTATGGATTGTGATTGGTCAAACCAGCGCTGAATAGACCTTAGCATGGGTACTTCCTGTTTGAATTTCTGTCTATAGGAAGGGAGGAGCAAAATTGAGTCTTGTTCTGATTTGCCGAAGGGAGAGTCTGTGACTTTAACCGAAGATAATTCTCTTGGGAGGTAATACTGTCGGCATTTGATTGTGAGGTATTCTATGTTGGATGATCAAAAGGACTTGAGTTTCTGTATGTTATCACAATCACACCATGAGTAGTTAGTCATGAAACATACACCACCACCTTTCTTCTTCCGGAGAGTTCTTTATATCCACTCACTGACAGAGAGACAGACAGTGACAGACAGACAGTCAGGCAGATCAGTGGCGATTTTAGCATGTCAATCTTGGTGCGCCAAACAAAGAAATATTGGTGGGGATGCATGCCAGCAAAGCCACAACACAACACAACACTAAACAATACTAGCATTGCACAATAACGGTGACAAATGGTGCCCACAAACTGTTAGGGCCTACATCAAGCTGTGCCAACAGCAGAGATTTATTTTCAGCACCATGGAGTGAATCCTTACCACCGCTACACCTGGCCATAAGCGGAGCCTTGTCTGGCAGCGAAACAGTTCATTAAGCCTTATTTATTCCCTTTTTAAAAAACATAGATGATATAGCTGACTTGCTTAATAAACAAATGTGGTTTCTACTGACAATTGAGATGTACATACTATGGCATAAGGGAACGATGAGCGGATAAGAGGCACTCCGTAATTTCTATTAAGACATTAATGAGCAAGCTAGGATGGACATAGTCTATATAACTATTTGTTCAGCACTTTTGAAATGTACAGCGACAGAATTCAGAATATGGGCCGTTCTTACCATATTCTCCCTGTACACCAAGTCAGAACCGTAGGATAAATAAAGGGGGAATATAAGCATTATTACATTTCTCTAAAACAGGCTATAGGCTACATGTGCACCATCAAGTCAGATCAGTAGGCTAAGTTATGAGGGAGGAAAGGGACCAAATTATTAGGGTGAGGCACATGGGCTACTAACAGCTTACTACACAACATACACTTAGTATTACTTTCTTGGCTACAGTATACATATCTCCCTGGCATATTACATAATTTATGCAGCAACATACAATACATTTTTGTGCTGTGCTCACTTGAACAGGAAGGTGGCCCAAAATCCTGACTTGGAATTCCGAGTTGGATGACCGCTCAAAATTGTTTTCCATATTTTCCCAGTCGGAGCTAGTTTTATCCGAGTTCCCAGTTGTGTTGAACACACTGAAGTCTGATATTTCCCAGTTCCGAGTCATGCTGGATTGACAGCATGGCCAATGTTTTCAAACGTTACCCTCTTTTTCGTGATATCCAATTGGTAGTTACGATATGTCTCATCGCCACAACTCCCCTACGGACTTGGCGACGGTCGAGAGCCAATGGCGCACTGCTTCTTGACACACTGCTCGCTTAACCCGGAAGCCAGCCGCACAAATGTGTCGGAGGAAACACTGTCGAACTGACAACCGCTGTCAGCTTGCAGGTGCCTGGCCCACCATAAGGAGTCGCTAGAGCATGATGAGATAAGGACATCCAGGCCAGACAACAGTGGGACAATTGTGCACCACCTCATGGGTCTCCCGGTCATGTGACACAGCCTGGTGTCGAACCCGGGGCTGCAGTGGCGGCTTAGCACTCATTGTTGAATTTGTGATTTACAACTTGTGTAATGTTTATATCCAATTACCGATGAGCACCGATTCGTTTTATCTATAATTTCTCTTCATATGAAAAGGATTGAAAAGGATTTGCCAGTAGATTGCCGACATGATGCATGATGATGACTGCTTGTCTAGCTTGTTAGCTAAGATTTTGAAAGTATGATGTTGACATGGGCAGTCCAATCAAAGCTACGGTAGAAATAATGTGATTTGACATAATTTTATCTGTGGCCAATGACCTTGAGCCTCCTTGGATAGGCACTTCTAATGTAAGTCTATGGCAGCACCGAAGGGGCTTGAATTTTTTAGCTCTACCCGTACATTTTGCAGTGACGTAGTGTCCCCATGAGTGACAGAACACTGAGCCATTCACGGCTCAACTAGAGATCATTACCAAACCTTACGCTCCGTATTTTCTGCTGGCTGCCCCACCCCCACAGAAAGCACTGAGCTAGGCTGAAACACCTGCCTTTTTGAGCTGCCTTACTCAAGAAAGCAAGAAAGAGACCACGTTTGTATCCGGCTTTATTAACTTTATTTTACATTGTTTGCAAACTGATATGTGACACGTATTAATGCCAAAATAACATGTAAAACAGGGAACAAAAAAATCCGCTCCCAGACAAACAGGCAAGCAGGCAGGGAGGAAGTTCAACAACAATGAGAAATAGTAAAAAATTAAGTAAATTAACATAAAGTAAATGGCAGTAAAATAGAATAAACATTTTAGCATAAGTATAAAACAGGAAGGCACAATTTATAGTCCAATATTTACACGTGTATTGGGGAATGGGGGGCAAGTGTATAAATTGAGCAGTATAATAAGAGTCTGGTGGCAGCAGTTGTGATGTCTGCTAAGGTGTGTAGAATCAGAGCAGGTGGTCAGTCCAGTTCAAGTGTTCAGCAGTCCAATGGCTTGTAGAAAGGGTAGAGCCGGGATCTGGACAAGAAGTTCGTGTCAGGGTTATGGCTAAGGTTAAGGTTGATCCAAGATGTGGAGATGAAGCCAGGGTTAGGGTTGAACTGGGAGTTTAATATTTCCAAATTGTACATATTTGTGACCGGGGGACCCGGCATATGAAATTTGAAGTCAATCGACCCAAAAGCATTTTTTAGCTGCATTGGACAAAATGATCTTGCAGTTCTATAAACTAAGAGCATTTTTAAAATTCATTCTTGAATTAATTCTGAAGAGGATATTGGATTGACTTGTCTGCCTGTCTGTCGGGCTTGTTGGCCTGTCAGTCTGCCTAACTGACTGCCTGCCTGCCTAACTGACTGCCTGCCTGCCTAACTGACTGCCTGCCTGCCTGCCTGCCTGCCTGTCTGTCTGTCTGTCTGTCTGTCTGTCTGTCTGTCTGTCTGTCTGTCTGTCTGTCTGTCTGTCTGTTTGTCTGTCTGTCTGTCTGTCTGTCTGTCTGTCTGTCTGTCTGTCTGAGAGGGGAGAGAAAGGGTGAGGGAGAAGGAGGGGTGGGGTGAGAGAGGTGAGAGAGAGTTGGGAGAGAGAGAGAGATGAGAGAAAAGGGAGGGAGGGAAAGAAGGAGGGAGAGAGAATGGAGGTGGAGGAGGGAGAAAGAGAGAGAAGGGGTAGAGTGAGGCAGAGGGATAGAGGGGAGAGAGAAGGAGAGGGTGAAGGAGGGAGGGGGAGAGAGAGTCAACAGATAGAGGTGGGAAAGAGGAGGGAGAGGGAGAGAGAGACGAGAGGAGGGGGATTGATTGCATGGTATTGAGAAAAACATCAACTCTGTGACACTCATCTTTTCCCATTGACTGCAATGTATTGAGAAAAACATCAACCCTGTGACACTCATCTTTTCCCATTGACTGCAATGTACTAAGAAAAACATCAACCCTGTGACACTCATCTTTTCCCATTGACTGCAATGTACTAAGAAAAACATCAACCCTGTGACACTCATCTTTTCCCATTGACTGCAATGTACTAAGAAAAACATCAACCCTGTGACACTCATCTTTTCCCATTGACTGCAATGTATTGAGAAAAACATCAACCCTGTGACACCCATCTTTTCCCATTGACTGCAATGTATTGAGAAAAACATCAGCAAAATGCAACAATTTCAAAGATTTTACTGAGTTACAGTTTATACAAGGAAATCAGTCAATTTATAGAAATTCATTTAGCCCTAATCTATGGATTTCATGTGACTGGACAAGGTGCAACTATGGGTGGGCCTGGGAGGGCATAGACCCACCCAATGGGGGGGCCCATTCAATCAGAATTAGTTTTTCCCCACAAAAGGGCTTTATTACAGACAGAAAGAAGAAACGTGGCACAGTGTGTACATGATAACACAGTGCAGGAATTGAAGAAATTGATAAACATTTGGGAAGTGAAGGCTGGAATTAACAATTAACTATGCAAATTAGCAAAAGATGTGTGCATTAAGGAAATAGACACCTGTCTCTAATAAGCACCTGTTGTGTTCAGTGATTTAAGCAAATAAACTCCTGGGCTATTAATTAAAGTTTTACTGTGTTTCATAATGCATTTCATGTAAAAAATAAAAAAAAGGAATTAAAAAAAGGAGAAAAAAACAGAAATGGAAAAAACATTTTTTTTTTACCGAACCGAAACCCAACTGAACTCAAAAAGCATTCATCTCTCAGTACTATGCCCCATCACAGCAGAGGTCAATAGTGGTGTATTGACAGTCTGACGAGTCCTACTTAGTCCCCACTTAAGACAGCTCTGAGCCACGCTCTCATGTTGGTCTCAGGAGGCAGGGATGGAGGGATCATGGAGAGGGAAACCGAGAGGGAGAGAGGGATTAGATGATTTTGGCTGTGGTGAGGGAGGGTATCAGACAGTGGAGGGATCACTGTGAAAAGATTGGGGGCAAATAGTGAACTACTGTTCCAATTCTTCTAGGGATCGCTTCTAGTTTTGTCTATGTCCATAGTTTTTAGAAGTAGGCAGAATATGTGTACACATGGGGGAAAGACAGACTGGCCACATTTTACTTGTGTTTTTGCTATTATATTCTCAAAAACAAAACAAACTACACAAAGTAATATGAATTTCAAATATAGGTTTACATATCTATCTCATGTATTATGCAAACAGCCATTAGAATAATTATTTTCATAGGAATGGCATTATTTCTAGCAGCATGTGGTGGTGGCTCATGTCCCAGGTCACCCTATCCCTCGGCCAGCCTTGGAACGAACAAGGACAGTAAATGTGTCAGTGTTATGTGGCTGTGACCCAGGGGACCCTGAACAGGACCAGGGGACACCCTGTGTTTGGCTGCTCCAGAGTTTTATTTTATTTAACCCTTATTTTACCAAGTGAGTTGACTGAGAACACATTCTCATTTACAGCAACGACCTGGGGAATAGTTACAGGGGAGAGGAGGGGGGATGAATGAGCCAATTGGAGCACCCCAGAGTGAGAGAGCGAGAGAGGGAACCTCAGTACAGTATGTTGACAAGTTAGTGACCTGTTTCCTGTCTCTGGGGTTCCTCAGGCAGACAAAAGACACCTCATCACCACTACTTGATGCTAATTAAGACACCCTCATTAGACCATCATTAACCCGCTTCTCAATGTTCTCTTTCTTGCTGCCTTAATCTTTCTCTCTCTGTCTCTTCCCTGTCAGTGTTCTCTCCAACATCTCCGCTCTCCTTTTTCTCTATATTCTGTTAGTTACTTCCATTGTGGTGAAATTAGCTAAATAAAATTTGATAAACTAGGCGATCTTTAAATATTAATTATGTATTAATTACATTCATGTGGCAAAACAAACCCTGATTAATGATTTATGAGCTTCAGGCTCAGTTTACTTACTATTTCACTGTCCAATGTGATTCAGTAGAGGAATTAGGAGGAGTGGTAAATAACAACAGGAAAACAAACACATACGTTTATCTGTGTGTGTGTGTGTGTGTGTGTGTGTGTGTGTGTGTGTGTGTGTGTGTGTGTGTGTGTGTGTGTGTGTGTGTGTGTGTGTGTGTGTGCGTGTGTGTGTGTGTGTGTGTGTGTGTGTGTTCCTGTGCGTAAACTACAAAATGCATTCAGTCGTACTTTAAGAGCCAGAGATACAGAGAAACATTTGTAAAAAGCGTGGGAGGGAAACCGGTAAGAAGAGAAAAGAGAAAGAGAGATGATGGGCTGCTGTCTGACCTTTGGCCTTTTATCTCCCTACTCCTCCATCTTTAGTTACAGTCCATGTGGAGTCCTGTAAACTCTGACCCATGAGTCTCCAGGAAACTGCACCACCAGGGTCACATACAGAGACAGTTGTGTATAATTCTGACTTTCTAAGTACATATAGATTACACATTTATAAGACATTACAAAATGGCGTATTTTGAGAGGGTATAAAATAAAGAGAGTCGAACACTCTATATACATAGAAACTCCCAGTCATTTATTGGGTAAAATACGAACATTTCGGTATCACTGATGCCAAAAACGTTGGTGTTTTACCTAATACATAATTCATATTTAAAGATCGCCTAGTTTATCAATTTTTATTTAGCTAATTAGAAGGAACAGTGATGC
Source organism: Salmo trutta (assembly GCF_901001165.1). Taxonomy (NCBI): domain Eukaryota; kingdom Metazoa; phylum Chordata; class Actinopteri; order Salmoniformes; family Salmonidae; genus Salmo; species Salmo trutta. The sequence continues at coordinate 38,195,931 of NC_042971.1, read as the reverse complement.
CGAAACTTTGGTGTTTTACACAATAAATTACTGGGAGTTTATATATATATATATATATATATAATATATATATATATATATATATATATATATAGAGAGAGAGAGAGAGAGAGAGAGAGAGAGAGAGAGAGAGAGAGAGAGAGAGAGAGAGAGAGAGAGAGAGAGAGTGTGTGTTCGACTCTTTATTTCTATAGTTTATTCACCGTTAGTAAGCACCTCTACACTAAATAATTTTCTCTGGATGTGCGCCAGCTCATGCTTTTTATTCAAGTATTTTGAAAGGGTAACATTTTACTGTCCCTTGTTTGAAGATCGCGAGGGCTTTTTGACACAAATGTATATCCTTTTAAAGAAATGATAATATAAATGCAATGTTGCTGGTAACCGAACATCGCCGCTGGATATATAAATGCTATGCTGTTTTTCTCTAATCCTCAACTCTGTAACAGAACACATCCCTCCCCTCAGCCTGCAGTGTCACATGCAAACCACAATGGCCACGAGCGATGCAAAATACATGTACATATACAGTACTGTATATGTCAGTGAATCATTTCACCCACACCGCTCGCGTGTGAACTTGGTTCTATTTGAGGCACTCCATGCGCCGCAAGTCCCCTCCATATTGGATATCAGGAAGATACAGACCCACATGGACGCTTGAAAGACAAACAAGGAGAGATTAATTCAATATAACTAAAAACTATCTAGGTTTCCCTTTTTATTTGTGGATTAATCATTGGAGTAGAGAAACATATGATTTTGTATGACTCCTGGTCAAAACTCTACAAAGAACCAGCTATAAAGAGGACCATATGCATGACAGGTAAAAAAAGCAACCCAATGATAATCAGCCAGGACAAACTAGCTAGCAACAGCTAGCTAGCTAAATGTCCATGAATGTTCCATGTGCCTTTCGACCTGCCTCAAAATTAATATAATTGATTCACAGTTGATTTTGGTACTTTAAACTGTTTGTCATGATCACGTCTGGTGGGGATAAACAAAATCAACATGCGTACGATGTGGACTGTGTAGTCAGCATGCCAGCCACCCTTTCCTCTTCCTGAACAAATCACCAGCTACCAACAAACACTCTCCAGCAACCTTACACCCCTTTACTCCAGTACACTCCTCTGTCTTCATAACCCCAATGCTTGCACGCATGCCCAGCCACCCGCACGTAAGTGTACGTACGCACACACATCACTCTCCTGAGTTAAAGCAGCCTCCCTCTTCCAATAAATATTTCACAGGTGGAAAGTTTAGTAAACGGAGTCGTGGAGGGGGTGCTGTTGCTTGAGACACCGGTCGTAAGGGGAACAGGTGATGTGTGTGTGTGTTTGGTGTCAGATTCTCTTCTCCTCTCCTCTCCTTTCCTCCTCTCTTCTCCCTTCCTTGTCTCCTCTCCCCTCTCCTCATCTCCCAGCTGAAATTAGACCTATTCGTCACTCTCTGCTCCAAAACAAACAAACTGTATCCTGAGTTGATCTGAGGAGTAGAGATGAGACACTGGACCTACAAACCACAGCCTGAGCATCAGCTACAGTACCCAGCTGCTCTACCCCCTGTCTGACTGACTGCTATGGGACCTATAAGTGTGTGTAACACCATACTGTCACCCTATAACCCTACTGTGGCACACAAACCAATTCCATTCACCACCAGGAAGAAGTTATGTATCATGGCAGTGGTTTCAGTAAATAAAACGTGCTAAAAGTGGTTTAAAATCCCAGCTTTGAATTGGGTGAGAAGGAAGAGTTCTGGTTACTCTGTATTATATATTTAACTCTTCTATTAATAGGTGATGAAAACTAACTGGTGGTAATTTATCCCATTCCCTATGGCCAGGGCTCTGGGGTGACAATCATTGCCATCCAGTGTATTCATTTGTCATTCAGACTATCTAGAGTGCTGAATGAAGGACTTAACTTATAGTATTGTACAAATACAGACAAAGAAAATCAATAGGGGGCAGCTAGAGGGTCAGACAGGACATCGAAGAGAACGAGAAGGAGAGGGGAGTTAGAGAAGAGAGAGAGGGGGTAAGGAGAGAAAGACAGAGAGGGATAATGTAAGAAAAGAAAGAAAAAAAGAGGCCGTAGAAAGTAAAACAGTGTGGGATAAGTAAAGGTGATAGGGAGAGATAGAGGAAGAGAGATAGGGAGAAAAAGGGAGAAAGAGAGCTGGGGGGAGGGTGGTAGCTTGCTAAGTAAGTAAGTGACAGCAGTGAAACCCTGGGCAGTGAAAGAGTAGCCGACCCCGGTGTTGGACCCACACAGGCTGCATGGCAGAGCAGGGAGCAGGGCTAAGCTGAGGGAGAGGGAGGGCTAGGGGCTGAGAGTGGGAGAGGGGGCCCTGCTCCAGGGAGGATAATTGGAGCAGCCCAGGCAACATATGGCTGAGCAGGGCAGTCTGCTGCTGCACCAGCTGTGGACTGGTGGCTGGGATCACAGAGCCACTAAAGAGCCCCTCTCTCCTCCCTCTCTCTCTTCTCTTCTACCCCCCCCCCCCAACCCCCCAGCTTGCCTCCATTCTCTCGTTCCACAAACACTTATTTAAATGACATTTCTGATCGGACCCCCAACCCCCTCCTCTGCTCTCTCACAAACACACACTCACACCCCTCCTCTCTGCCTTGCATGCCCCCAGGCTGCTCTTAATGCAGAGAGACAGGGGAAGAGGAGCCGAACAGAGAGATGGAGAGAAAGAGTGAGGAAGAGAGGCCGGATGAGTCAGAAAGAGAGGGGTGTGTCACTAAATGTCTAAATGTAGTTCTATTTTTTTTTTACCATGGATACAGGATGTTTTGAAAAGTGACAGTTTGTAGCTACCATTTTCTCCCTATTTTCTTCTCTCTTTCTCTCCCTCTTTTCTTCTTTTATCTCTCTATGAAGATAGATCATAGCTTATAGTAGTATAAGCTGATGTAATATGGATGAGTCTCCTCAAAGGCTTCAAACTGGCAGGGGACTCCCCAAAGAAGAGGGTGACTTCACACAGTCAACCGTTTTAGCTGCCCTCACTGTGTGTGTGTGTGTGTGTGTGTGTTTGTGTGTGTGTGTGTGTGAGTGCCTGCATGTGTGCCACTACACACTTCACTACTACAGTATATTCAAGAGAAAAAACTAAAAACAACAGAAACAAAACTACATCTCATTGCAAAATGGGCAGGTCAGGTATGTACTTTACACTGTGGTGTTCCAGACAGATTTGTGCCCCTGAAATATCCATGAATGCCTGAGCATTCACCCTGACAGATGGTGTAACAGAAATGCAAACACGTTTTAGTTTAAATATTAATAGTCTCTTAGGGAAAGTAATTGCATTTTTCTCTGCTTGACGGAAGAAACGTGGGTCTGATTGAAGGTGTGAGGTAATCTCTAGGAGGAGGAGTTAAGATGGAGCGTCGTCTTGTTAACATCCAAAAGCGGAAGTTGCACCACAGGCTTTCTATCCATTTCCCTGGAAAACCGGATGCATACCATCTACAGCACAAGTAAAAAAGGAATTGTTGGTTCAAGAACTCAAAGGAATTATTAATGATGACGTATCAGCACAACGGGTGTCTATAATTAATCACATTCCTGAGTAACATATACAGAAGGTAACATGGAGCCATACACACGGGCACACACACACAGGGGAATCCCTCAGAAGTGCTAGGGTACATGGGATAGCTATCGTAGCACCATCAAGTATTAATCATGTTTAAGGAAGACGAGACGGAAGAGAGAATCCCATCCCGTTCCCTCTGTCTCAGAGAGAGAGAGGAGGAAGTAGGGAGAGAGAAAGAGACCCCCCCCAAACTGAATAGAGACAGACACCGTGAGAGAGAGAGGCCCACACACACTAGAGACAGAGAGAGCCCCCCACACAAACTCAAGAGACAAACACAAAGAGAGGCCGACACACCGAAAGAGATAACGGGGAGAAAATAGAAAAACTGCCAGTGTTCCAATAAATGAACCCCGAAAAGATTTTGAATAATTGATCATGAGCTGATGTTTAATAATTCACATGAACAAATCAGGGAAGGTGGGGAGTTAATGTTTTAAGTGGATAGGGCGCACCTTGGCCTAGAGCCCTGTGAACTGAGTGCTGGGCTAGGGCTGAGCAGGTCTATGGCCCTGAAGGGGAGAAGGTTAACTTCTTTGGGATCTGGGGGCAGTATTGAGTAGCTTGGATGAATAAGGTGCCCAGAGTAAACTGCCTGCTACTCAGGCCCAGAAGCTAGGATATGCATATTATTAGTAGATTTGGGATTTGGATAGAAAATACTCTGAAGTTTCTAAAACTGTTTGAATGATGTCTGTGAGTATAACAGAACGCATATGGCAGGCAAAAACCTGAGAAAAATCCAACCAGGAAGTGGGAAATCTGAGGTTTGTAGTTTTTCAAGTGATTGCCTATCCAATATACAGTGTCTGTAGGGTCATATTGCACTTCCTAAGGCTTCCACTAGATGTCAACAGTCTTTAGAACCTTGTTTCAGGCTTCTGTGAATGGGGAGAGAATAAGAGCTATTGGAATCAGGTGTCTGGAAAATTGGCATGAGCTCAGTCATGCGCGGGGCCGTGAGAGCGAGCTGAGTTCCTTTTCATTTCTGAAAACAAAGGAATTGTCCGGTTGGAATATTATAACATCCTAAAGATTGATTCTATACATCGTTTGACATGTTTCTACAAACTGTAATGCAACTTTTTGGACTTTTCGTCTGGACAGTGCATGTGCCTTCTTCATTTGGAATAGTGAACTGAACGCACTAACAAAAAGGAGGTATTTGGACATAAATATGGACTTTATCGAAACAAAACAAACGTTTATTGTGGAACTGAGATTCCTGGGAGTGCATCTGCATCGGGTATCTGTATGGCTTGTTTTGGTGTCTGAGCGCTGTACTCAGCTTATCACATGGTGTGCTTTTGCCGTAAAGCTTTTTTGAAATCTGACACAGCGGTTGCATTAAGTAGAAGTGTATCTTTAAGGAGGGGAGACCACTCTGACACCAACACACATTTCTATAACACACACTCCAATTCAGAATACAAATAAATCATTGCAGCCATGTGGTAACATTCACTGTAAGTATCAGGAATCAAGGTAAGACCCAAGTGCAGACTGTGTGAAGTAACAATGTTTATTGTAACCACAGAGGCAGGCAAATGACAGGTCAAGACAGGCAGGGGTCGATAATCCAGAGTAATAGCAAAGGTACAGGATGGAAAGCAGGCTCAGGCAGAGTTCAGTAATCCAGAAGTGGAGCAAAAGTACAGGACGGCAGGCAGACTCAGGGTCAGGGATGGGCAGAGTGATCAGGCGGGCAGGTACAGGGTCAGGAAAGGCAAGGGTCAAAAACCAGGAGGATGAGAAAAAGTGAGGCTGGGAAAAGATAGGAGCTGACAGGACGAACGCTGGTAAACTTGACAAACAAGACGAACTGGCAACAGACAAACAGAAAACACAAGTATAAGTACACATGGGATAATGGGGAAGATGGGCGACACCTGGAGGGGGGTGGAGACAAGCACAAAGACAGGTGAAACAGATCAGGGTGTGACAGTAGCCACTTGGCGTCCCACCTGGGTGCATACCTGGTTGAGCGGCATGCCGGCGCAGGCACTCAGAGATTAGGCCCGGGTCCAGGATGTCCCTAGCGGACACCCAGAACATCTCCTCCGGGCCATAACCCTCCCAGTCAGCCAGGTACTGGAATCCCCTGCCCCGAGGATGAACCTTCAGGAGACGTCTCACCATGTATGCCGGTCGGCCTTCGATGAGACGGGGGAGAGGGGTGGGCCTGGAAACAGGAGGCAAGGGGCAGTCAGACATGGCTTTAACTCTAGACACAGAAACGGTAGGAAAGATACGGAGGGTACGGGGCAACAGAGGATGAACAGCAGAGAGGCTAATGATCTTGGAGTGGGGGGGAAAGGTCTCGGGTTCCGGGGGTGTAGCCGCAGCACTATAGGGGCGTGCCAGAGCCTCAGGCTTGACCTTCTTGGACACTGGTCGGTGCTGCGGAAGCAAAGTAGCCTGGGCCTTACTGAACCCCTCCCGGAGGTCCTGGAACTCTGCAGGGCTGGCGGAGAGGTCCAGGGCAATTTAAAAGCCCCTGGGAAAACGTCCCGAGGCAGAACTAACTTCAGGCAATGAGTGTGGCAGGACGAGCTCCAGCCCACGATGGCACCAGTAGACCAGTTGATGAGGGGATTGTGTCGCTGGAGCCTGGAGAATCCCAATACCACAGGAATCTGAGGAGACTTGATAAGCAGGAATTGAATAGTCTCGCTGTGATTCCCTGACACCCATAGGTTGATGGGAGCAGTAATATGAGTGACCCGGCCTATAGGGCACCCGTCCAGCACTCTAACCTCCATGGGAGTGGAAAGGGGCTGAGAGGAGATGTTCAGCTCGGAAGCCAGGGTAGCATCCAAAAAAAACTCCTGTCAGCCAGAGTCAATGAGGACCCGGAGAGATTTAGACTGGCTACCCCACAGCAGAATGGCAGGAACAGGGGTGCGAGCAAGGGAAGCAGGAAAGTTCTCCCTGTGGCCCACCAGAGTACAGTGAGCCTGATCTCTTTAAAGGACAAGAGGACACAAAATGACCAAGAGTCCCGCAATACAGACAACTCTTCATGTTGATCCTGTATTGCCATTCCGCTGGCGATAGCCCATTTCTACCTAGTTGCATAGGCTCGGGAAGCGGTGACTCAGCCGACTCCGGCGACTCTCGGGGAAGGTCGGGAGGCCTCGGGTTCTCTCGGCAACGGGGACTTTTGGGATGACTCGGAGGCATGGTAGAATCCCTGGACGTGTGAGTGAAGTCGAACGTCCTCTCCCTCCGTCATTCCCGTAGTCGCCCATCAATACGGATGGTCAAAGCGATGAGAGATTCGAGATCCGTAGGTAACTCCCGAGCAGCAAGCACGTCCTTGACCTCCTCCGAGATGCCGTGCAGGTACATATCGAACAGCGCTTCCTGGTTCTCTCTGCTGCCAACGTGCGGAAATCCACCGCAGGAGTCCTGCCGAAGCTGGATTAGCTCCCGGGCAGGTTCCTTCCCGGAGAACGGGGTGAAAAAAATACCTTCTTCACCTCTTCCATGAACCCTTCCAGACTAACGCATATGGCCAGCAGCTGTTCCCATACAGCAGTAGCCCAGGTGAGAGCCCTCCCGGACAGCAGCGTGATGAGGTAGGCTATCTTGGAGCGATCCGATGGGAAGGAGGAGGGATGAAGCTCAAAAATGAGGGCACACTGAGCTAGAAACGCCCGACAGGTGCTCGACTCTCCATTGAAGTGTTCCAGGGGTGGAAAACAGGGCTCCCGAGAAGGTGGAGTGGCCGATGAGACGGCGTTGATAGCAGCTGAGTCACTGAGGAGCTGCGGGTTTACCATCGTGGTAGGCTGCTTCCGGCAAACTGTTCAATGCCCGGTCATGGCGTTCAGCCAACGTTTGGACCCCATCCATAAGGCCACAAAGCAGTTCCTTGTGCCTCCTGATGGTGGCTCCTTGGGAGGATATGACATCTCGCAGCTGGCCCGGGTCTGCTGGGTCAGTCATGGCCAGTTCGTACTATTAGGAATCAAGGTAAGACCCAAGTGCAGACTGTGTGAAGTAACCATGTTTATTGTAACCACAGGGGCAAACGGCAGGTCAAGGCAGACAGGGGTCAATAATCCAGAGTAAGAGCAAAGGTACAGGACAGCAGGCAGGCTCAGGATCAGGCATAGTTCAGTAATCCAGAAGTGGTGCAAAGGTACAGGGCAGAAGGCAGGCTCAGGGTCAGCAGACCGGGCAGAGTGACAGGGTCAGGACAAGCAAGGGCAAAAAACCCAGGAGGACGAAAAAAGAGAAGCTGGGAAAAGACAGGATCTGACAGGACAAGCGTTGGTAAGCTTGACAAACAAGCCGAACTGGCAACAGACAAACAGAAGACACAGGTATAAGTACACAGGGGATAATGGGGAAGATGGGTGACACCTGGGGGGGTGGAGACAAGCACAAAAACAGGTGAAACAGATCAGGGCGTGACAGTGAGTAATTACTCTTTTTTATCGCTTTGGTACTATTTTCACAAGTATGTTGTGAATTTTCAAAATCAGTGCAAAATTCCAAACTGGTAACATTTGTAACGCAGCCAGTCCTACATTCAAAACCTTTGTTTGTAGTCATCTTTCACCACACAACCATTGATATGTGAAATAGTTTACTGTGAAATATAATGAGTACATTGGTTTAATCACCAAAACACAACATGATTATATCTTCTCAACTCAGTTCTTTTAACTACCAGTTAATCCAATAGCAAAAAACTAAGGCACATTTGCCCTTTGAAAGTAGTATGCTACAGTAATGTATATTACAGTACATTACACTGTTTTCACATTAGGCAATACACTTGCACTACCTATTAAAATTGACTGAACATCAAATTTCCATCATTTCTATCTCATGTGTGATCAAAGGTGTGATCATTGAAGACATTTTTCAAATGAAAGAAATGAAAGAAACATAATGCTTAGCAGGCACTAGTTTGCATCAAGCATGTCTTGAGCATTTGGCCATAGAGGCACTCATTGAAATCGCAGTAAATAACCTCATTGTTCATGCACCTGGGGAAAAACCTTGTGGCATTGCGAATCCAAGCCTGACATAGGTCTGGATTGAAATCATTGCATGCCTCATCCATGGCCTGAAGAAGGGTGGTACGCTGATGGGGATGGAAATCATACATCTCCCTCCTGTATTGTAATCATGTATTGTATTTTACAGTATTGTATTGTACTTACAGTATGTATTGTAGTGGTCCTGTACATGGCTCAGTTCATAAGAGCATGGCACTAGCAACACCAGTTGTGGGTTCTATTCCCACAGGGGTCACATATCAAAAGGTGTGGAATGTTGTCACTTTAGACAAACGTTTCTGCTACGTAAATTGCATGTATTATGGTATTACAATACTGTATTGGCTAATGCAAACACACGCACACCTCTTCAGCACTGATCGAATGAACAGCCGAAAGACAAGCTGAGCACCTGTGGGACCGCTCCCCACACTTTTCCCTCCCCTCCCTCTCTCTCATGCCTTCCCTTATCGTGGATCCGAGTGCCGCACCCCAGGTTGCCAGGCATCGACTACACAGTTGCCAAGGAGGCATTGTGCATTATTAATTAGCCTTGCTCAGTTGCTCCCAACGAGTTGAACCAACCCGACTGAACCGACCTGACCGAGCCAGTATCCAGACCGGATCTGGACCACACACACAAACACACCGATCATTGACCGCTCACCGGGACCAACCACACTGATCCATGGACCATTAACCTTCCTTAGTAACATTCTATCGATGGTCATTACACATCATATAATGAATTACAACCTTATCTCCCTCTTATTCAATGTGTGCTTTCACTCAAGATAGAAGATCTAAAATCGAATTACCCTAACCTCCAATCCTAACTTTAACCATTTAAGGATTAAAAACATATCTGGTCCCGTATCAGAGGGTATGGGGCCGTATTTTTCCTGTTGCAGACTGCATGTTTTCCTGTTGCCCCAGCTAGCTGGAGGACAGGTGTTAACCAACCAGCATCCCTCACCTGCTGTGCACCTTGCGTCTCCGCCCTCTGAGTCTGTCTGATGCAGCTGTTCCCTCGGCCAGTCAGTCAGTCCACTCGGCACCCTGTCCCTCTGTTTCTCTGTCTCTTCACCACCTCCATCTCTCTAGATCATTCATAGGCTCTAAAAGGCCCCACAGCCTCCAGGACAGGCATGGTGTAGAGACCCCCTGGCCTTCTTTCAAGTATATCCATATGCAGTTCTACCAGCGTAGTGCCGTGGCACAGAGAGAGTGGGCACCTCTGCTTTGAAAGGCAAGCAGGAGAGCGTGTGAGGGAGAGCGGAGGGAGGCTGGAAGTTTATATGTGTTCTCTCCCTCCCTGAACCAGGGGACAGGCTGGCTGAATAAATAATACAATAGATATTCCTCTGATGAAGTCTCGCCGCGCCATTCATAATTATTTAATTGTTGCTGTAATGAGAGCAGAGCACTGTCACTCCCTCTGCACCACGGACTGTGCTGCCTGCCAGGTAAGAGGTAGACTACAGAGCTGCTCCAGGCAGCCCTACATGCACATAAAACCTTCATACACTTACAAAACAGACAGTTATATCAATTAACTATACTTATTTGCTGTATAAACAGCGTTACTGCCAGGTAGCCTACAGAACAGCAACAGACCTGCGTTTGCAGGTACAGACAGCTAGACAAAGACATCCGTCATAGAGCACTTCTTTAGGGAGTTATATCCAATAAACACAGAGTACCAGAGTAGGATGATGAATCAGAAAGAGTCAGAAAGTGCAGGTCGAGATCAGACAAGAGTGACGTGATTCCTAAAACTCAGAACTGAGACTGTCAGTGAATAAATACTGTGTTTACAATCTGTTCTCATCATCAACTCTACCTCCACACATCACACCTCATCATCTCTGGCAAACTGACTGCAGGCTAGAATGAGATTAAGAAGGATTAGACAGATTAGAGATGATCTCTTAGATAAAGATCAAGAGGTGCAGCGTGCAGCCAACTGTTACCATTGTCTCATTCAACTCCATCCCTGACAGTGCTGTAGAATTAATGTTAAGAGATGTTTTATTTTGTTGCAGAGAAGATCCTGATACCCTCAGATCTATGGTATCTCTGTCTAACTCTTTATCATTTCCTTTACGTCTAAAACAGTGTCCAAATGCAGATGGATGTGTAAAATCTTGTTTTTGAACAGTTGAATGTCTGCATGAGTTGTAGCCTTGACACTGTTGTGTCCACAGAGCCACGTTGGGGAGAAACTCTATGAGGTGCATAGTAGGACACAAGACCCACATGTACAACAGCCTCAGACCAACATAAATATGTCATAACAAGCTGATATTCTCTCGTGACTGTGTGATGTCATTTGAGCATGAATTGGCTCTCTTCACCCATCTCTTCGCCTTTTGGGGTGGAGGACGTCAATCGACTGGCCAGGATGTATATTCTCACTCAGATCCCAGGGGGGTGCTGTACCTTTGGACTCTATCAGGGGAGGGTGACAGAGGGGGTCCCCTAAGCCTGTCATATGGGACGGGGTGCACACTGCCCCCCGAGCACTGAGGAGCGAGCCGAGCTCTGTCCCTTAATCCTGTTAGGACTTTGGAGGGGTGCGTCAGCATACAAAGACAGCCCATCCCACAGCAGCTGGGGTCCTCTGTGTGTACCCCCATGCACACAGATAGATGCAAACACACATACACAGACACCGCTCCAGTCTCACCTCTTTTTCAAGTTTCAAGTTTTATTAGCCATATGTACAGAATACACATGGTATACACCGTCCAATGAAATGCTTACTTGCAGGTTCCTTCTCGACAATGCAACAACAATAAGAAATAATAAAAGATAAGAATTCGAACATACAGTGGGGAGAACAAGTATTTGATATACTGCCAATTTTGCAGGTTTTCCTACTTACAAAGCATGTAGAGGTCTGTAATTTTTATCATAGGTACACTTCAACTGTGAGAGACAGAATCTAAAACAAAAATCCAGAAAATCACAATGTATGATTTTTAAGTAATTAATTTGCATTTTATTGCATGACATAAGTATTTTGATACATTTGGTACAGAAACCTTTGTTTGCAATTACAGAGATCATACGTTTCCTCTAGTTCTTGACCAGGTTTGCACACACTGCAGCAGGGATTTTGGCCCACTCCTCCATACAGACCTTCTCCAGATCCTTCAGGTCTCGGGGCTGTCGCTGGGCAATACGGACTTTCAGCTCCCTCCAAAGATTTTCTATTGGGTTCAGGTCTGGAGACTGGCTAGGCCACTCCAGGACCTTGAGATGCTTCTTATGGAGCCACTCCTTAGTTGCCCTGGCTGTGTGTTGTGGGTCGTTGTCATGCTGGAAGACCCAGCCACGACCCATCTTCAATGCTCTTACTGAGGGAAGGAGGTTGTTGGACAAGAGCTCATGCTACATGGCCCCATCCATCCTCCCCTCAATACGGTGCAGTCGTCCTGTCCCCTTTGCAGAAAAGCATCCCCAAAGAATGATGTTTCCACCTCCATGCTTCACGGTTGGGATGGTGTTCTTGGGGTTGTACTCATCCTTCTTCTTCCTCCAAACACGGCGAGTGGAGTTTAGACCAAAAAGCTCTATTTTTGTCTCATCGGACCACATGACCTTCTCCCATTCCTCCTCTGGATCATCCAGATGGTCATTGGCAAACTTCAGACGGGCCTAGACATGTGCTGGTTTAAGCAGCAGGACCTTGCTTGCGCTGCAGGATTTTAATCCATGACGGCGTAGTGTGTTAGTAATGGTTTTCTTTGAGACTGTGGTCCCAGCTCTCTTCAGGTCATTGACCAGGTCCTGCCATGTAGTTCTGGGCTGATCCCTCACCTTCCTCATGATCATTGATGCCCCACGAGGTGAGACCTTGCATGGAGCCCCAGACCGAGGGTGATTGACCATCATCTTGAACTTCTTCCATTTTCGAATAATTGCGCCAACAGTTGTTGCCTTCTCACCAAGCTGCTTGCCTATTGTCCTGTAGCCCATCCCAGCCTTGTGCAGGTCTACAATGTTATCCCTGATGTCTTTACACAGCTCTCTGGTCTTGGCCATTGTGGAGAGGTTGGAGTCTGTTTGATTGAGTGTGGGGACAGGTGTCTTTTATACAGGTAACGAGTTCAAACAGGTGCAGTTAATACAGGTAATGAGTGGAGAACAGGAGGGCTTCTTAAAGAAAAACTAACAGGTCTGTGAGAGCCGGAATTCTTACTGGTTGGTAGGTGATCAAATACTTATGTCATGCAATAAAATGCAAATTAATTACTTATACAAATCATACAATGTGATTTTCTGGATTTTTGTTTTAGATTCCATCTCTCACAGTTGAAGTGTACCTATGATAGAAATTACAGACCTCTACATGCTTTGTAAGTGGGAAAACCTGCAAAATCGGCAGTGTATCAAATACTTGTTCTCCCCACTGTAAAGTAAATGGCTCCGTGGAATAGAATAAATATTTTACCATAAGTATAATACAGGAAGGCACAATTTATAGTAAAAATATTTACACATGCATCAGAGAAAGGGGGGATTTGGGGGTAAGTGTTTTAATTGTTCAGTATTAGCAATAGTAAATAAGAGTCTGGTAGCAGCAGTTGTGATGTGTGTGTAGCACGAGTGTATACACTCACTGGCCAGTTCATTAGGTACACCACCCATTTCATGAAATTGGATCTCTCCAACAGACAGTGTCATGTGGTCATGGCTTGCTATATAAAGCAGGGAGACAGGCATTGAGGCATTCAGTTACTGTTTGATTGAATGTTAGAATGGGCAAAACTAGTGACCTAAGCAACTTTGAGCGTGGTAAGAGCGTTACTGCCAGGCACGCCGGATCCAGTATTTCAGAAACGGCTGCCCTCCTAGGCTTTTCATGCAGGACAGTGTCTAGGGTTTACCAAGAATGTTGCGACAAACAAAAAACATTCAATCAATGGCCGTCCTGTAGGCAAAAACAGCTCATTGATGATGGAGGTCGAAGGAGAATGGCAAGAATCATACAAGATAACAGACAAATAACGGCTCAGTACAACAGTGATTTGCAGAACGGCATCTCGGAACACACAACTCGTTGATCCTTGTCATGGATGGGCTATTGCTGCAGATGACCACACCGGGTTCCAATCCCATCAGCTAAAAACAAGAAGAAGCGGCTCCAGTGGGCACGTGGTCACCAACACTGGACAATTGAGGAGTGGAAAAACATCTCCTGATCCGACGAATCCCAGTTCCTGTTGCATCATGTTGATGGCAGAGTTAGGACTTGGCGTAAGCAGCATGAGTCTATGGACCCATCCTGCCTGGTGTCAACAGTACAGGCTGGTGGCGGTGGTGTACTGGTGTGGGTCCTTTAATACAAATTGACCAACAATTGAATGCCACAGCATATCTAAACATTGTTGCTGACCAAACCCAATAGAGCATCTTTGAGATGAGATGGCATGGCCTGTTCGCAGCATGAATGTACTGCTGTCCAATCAGCAGCAGCTGTGTGACACCATCGTGTCAGCACGGACCAACATCCCTGTGGAAAGTTTCTGACACCTTGTAGAATTCAATCCCTGAAGAATTCAGGCAGTTCTGGAGGTAAAGGGGGGTCCGACCTTGTGCTAGACGGGTGTACCTAATAAACTGGCCAGAGTGAGTGATTTTGTGTGTGTGTATGTGTGTGTTTGTGTGTGTGTGCGCGTGCGTGCGTGCGTGTGTACATGTGTGTGCGTGTGCATGTGTGCGTGTATGTCTCTGTGGGTGTGTGCTTGAGTGATTGTGTGAGTGTGTGAGTGAGTGTGCTAAGGTGCTAAGGAGCTCAGACTCAGTGCAGGTGGTCAGTCCAGTTCAAGTGTTCAGTAGTCTGATGGCTTGTAGATAGAAACTGTCTCTGAGCCTGTATCAGACATCATGCTCCAATACCATCTGCTCGACGGTAAGGGAGAGAACAGCTTGTGGCTGTGATGTGTGGGTTCCTTGATGATGCTGCAGTGACTTCCTCAGGCACCGTTTCAAGTAGATATCCTGGATGGGTGGGAACACGGACCCAGTGATGTACTGTGCCGTCTTCACCACCCGCTGGAGGGCCTTGCGGTCTCGGATGGAGCAAATTCTGTACCAGGCCGTGATGTAACCGGTCAGGACGCTCTCGATGCTGCAGCAGTAGTATTTGGAGAGGACCTAGGGTGGCATTCCAAATTTCTTCAGCCGCCCTTAGGAAGTAGAGGCGCTGTTGCTCCCCTTTGACAAGAGTGGGGTGTTGTTGGTCCATGTCAAGTCCTCGGTGATGTGGACGCAGAAGAACTTAAAACTGCAGACCCTCTCTACTGCAGTCCTGTTGATGTGGATCAGGGTCTTTGTTTTGCTGACGTTGAGGGAGAGGATGTTGTCCTGGCACCACAATGCCACTTCATTTGACTCCTCCGTATAGGCTGACTCGTCGTTGTTGGTTGTCTGGCCTACAACATTGGTGTTGTCAGCAAACTTGATGATGGAGTTGATGTCATGGAAAGCCATGCAGTCGTGGGTGAAAAGGAAGTACCTCAGAGGGCTGAGGACACACCCCTGGGGGCCGCTCTGCCCGTTAGGACCCCTGCCTCTGGGACCATGAAACCTGGTGATCAGAGCCCCCCATCGTGTTGTGGACCAAGTGTGAGAGACTGGGAGAGAGTGTGACTGGAACATGGTTCAGACAAGGAGAGGGACATATATGCATATAAGTCCAAACACTCTGGAACCTATCATAAATACACTACCAGTCAAAAGTTTGGACACACCCACCCATTCAAGGGTTTTTCTTTATTTTGACAATTTTCTACATTGCAAAATAATACTGAAGACATCAAAACTATGAAATAACACATATGTAAACATGTGGTAACTAAGAAAGTGATAAACAAATCAAAATATATTTTATATTTGAGATTCTTCAAAGTAGCCACCCTTTGCCTTGATGACAGCTTTGGACACTCTTGGCATTCTCTCAACCAGCTTCATGAGGAAGTCACCTGGAATGCTTTTCCAACAGTCTTGAAGGAGTTCCCACATATGCTGAGCACTTGTTGGCTGCTTTTCCTTCACTCTGAGGTCCAACTCATCCCAAACCACCTCAATTGGGTTGAGGTTGGGGGACTTTGGAGGCCAGGTCATCTGATGCAGCACTCCATCACTCTCCTTCTTGGTCAAACAGCCCTTACACAGCCTGGAGGTGTGTTTTGGGTCATTGTCCTGTTGATAAACAAATGATAGTCCCACTAAGTGCAAAGCAGATCGGATGGCATGTCATTGCAGAATGCTGTGGTAGCCATGCTGGTTAAGTGTGCCTTGAGTTCTAAGTAAATCACTGACAGAGTCACCAGAAAAACACCCCCACACCATCACACCTCCTCCTCCATGCTTCATGGTGGGAACCACACATGGGGAGATCATCCGTTCACCTACTCTGCATCTCACAAAGACACTGCAATTGGAACCAAATATCTCAAATTTGGACTCAACAGACCAAAGGACAGATTTCCACCGGTCTAAAGTCCATTTCTCGTGTTTCTTTGCCCAATGAAGTCTCTTCCTCTTTTTGGTGTCCTTTAGTAGTGGTTTCTTCGCAGCAATTCAACCATGAAGGCCTGATTCACGTAGTCTCCTCTGAGCAGTTGATGTTGAGATGTGTCTGCTACTTGAACTCTGTGAAGCATTTATTTGGGCTGCAATTTCTGAAGCTGGTAACTCAAATGAACTTATCCTCTGCAGCAGAGGTAACTCTGGGTCTTCCTTTCCTCTGGCGGTCCTCATGAGAGCCAGTTTCATCATAGCGCTTGATGGATTTTGCGACTGCACTTGAAGAAACTTTCAAAGTAATGATGGACTGTCGTTTCTCTTTGCTTATTTGAGTTGTTCTTGCAATAAAATTGACTTGGTCTTTCACCAAACATGTCTATCTTCTGTATACCACCCCTACCTTGTCACAACACAATTAATTGGTTCAAATGCATTAATTAAGAAGGAAAGAAATTCCACAAATTAACTTTTAACAAGGCACACCTGTTAATCGAAATGCATTCCAGTTAACTACCTCATGAAGCTGGTTGAGAGAATGCCAAGAGTGTGCAAAGCTGTCATCAAGACAAAGGGTGGCTAATTTGAAGAACCTGAAATATCTAATTTATTTTGATTTGTTTAACACTGTTTTAGTTACTACATGATTCCATATGTGCTATTTCATAGTTTTGATGTCTTCACTATTATTCTACAATGTAGAAAATAGTAAAAATAAAGAAAAACCCTTGAATGAGTAGGTGTGTCCAAACTTTTGATTGGTCTGCATATATATATATATATATATATATATCTCATTACATGTACACAGACCAATCAAATGTTTGGACACACCTACTCATTCAAGGGTTTTTCTTTATTTTTACTATTTTATACATTGTAGAATAATAGTGAAGACATCAAAACTATGAAATAGCACATATGGAATCAAGTAGTAACCAAAACAGTGTTAAACAAATAAAAATAAATTAGATATTTCAGGTTCTTCAAATTAGCCACTAAGAAACCACTACTAAAGGACACCAAAAAGAGGAAGAGACTTCATATATATATATATATATACAGACCAATATATATATAGTACCAATCAAAAGTTTGGACACACCTACTCATTCAATATTGCGAGAGAGAGAGAGAGAGAGAAAGAGAGAGAGAGAGAGATTGGGCTGTATTACCAAAACACTCTCTGTTGACTCCTCTATTCTCCCTCTCTCATTAACCACATCATTATTTTTCAAACAGTCCTAAAGCACACACACCAATAATCAACACAGCAGGTCTTTGATGAAGCGGGCTGCTGTTACAGAACTCGCTGAGTTGAAAGGGCGCGCTATACAACAAGAACATAACAAGAGCAAGTGGAGTGACGTGTGCATGTGTGTCAGTGTGCATGTGTGTCAGTGTGCATGTGTGTCAGTGTGCATGTGTGTCAGTGTGCATGTGCATGCCTTCGTGCACAATGAGGGCACGAGGGCACGAGTTGCACTACTACTGAGACTAAGAGGGAGTGGCCAGCAGGTCCCCTTACTCCTTCTCAATATTTACAGTGATAATCTCACAATGAGGAGAATCAATGGCATGGCCAGCATGCCCCTCCGCACCCCCATAAGCTTCCCTCAGCCCAGCAACAGATCTGAGCCCCACACATAAACACAAATGGCCTCTAGCAAGGCCATTAATATTTCACTAAATAAAGATGAAAGAGGAGTCAAGCAAGACAAACGCATCTGGCTTTTCACCCTTTTTGCCTTTTGCATGTGTGTGTTGGTGTGTTGGGCTGTCAATTATGTGGATGTCCTCCGACACATCTGTTTCACCATGGTGCCTCCTTGTTGTCTTGTTGCCTCACTGTAGGGAGCAAAGCTAAAACAAAACCGCTCTCTGTCTCTCTGTTCTGAGTTTTGAAAGAAGCCAGAGTAGATAGAGGCTCTGTCTCTCTGTTCTCCCCTTGTCTGACACACCAGAGACTAAAACAGGATTAATAAAAATGTACATATCATTACTCTCCCCTTCCTTTCTTCACCGGCATATTCACATCATTTTGTTTATTTGTTTTTCCTTTTGTTTGACTGCTCTCTATTCCTGTAGAACAAAAAAAATGTTGATGTAGATTGTGTTTGTATGCAAATGCATTTGTCTATTCTCCTGCGATTTAAGATTCTATTGTTTGATGCCTGCTTCCTCAGAATTCCACAGTGTTGAGAAGTTTGGGGACATGAAGTGGGAAATTGGGAATGCAGCTGGGATATGGAGAAAGATGGATGATACATTTCATAGGTTGCAATCAGGTCCCTGTCATCTTAGTCTCTGTCATCTTCATTTTCATCGCCGTTCTCATCATCACCATCCTCATCATCACAGTCCTCATCATCACCGTCCTCATCATCATCGTCCTCATTATCACTATAATTTCCATCAACAGTCCTCACACTTGTCCTCATCTTCGTTCATAAGACACACTACAAGTGGACATTTATCTGTGCCCGCTATCCTCCTCTCCTCCACCCCTCCCCTTCCAGGTCTGTTGCTGTGGGGGTCCGTGGTTGTGAGGGTCCGTGGATGTGGGGTTCCAGGTCTGAGGACATTGGTCGGGTCTCAGCACGGCACGCCAGTGGCCCCCTGCCTCCATGCTCTGGAACAAGTAAACAGGCCTGTACTTTAAAGCTTTTAAACGTCAATCCTCCAGCACATTCTCTTTATGTCCAAGTACTGTAGGGCTGAGATGCATCATTAATGAGCACTCAGTTAATCTATTGATCCATACCAGACTCTCTCTCTCTAAGTTAGCTAGCTGGGGCATGTCAAGGAGGAAAAGAGAAGGAGAGAGACAGGGTAAAGAGAGAGACAATGAAAGAATAAAAGAGAACATGTAGGAATGGCAAACAAACTAATGGCGCGAAAGACCAAGCTGTGCGAAGTTCCTGGGTATTGGAGGCACCTGGAACACACTGTCGTACGCGTCAATCCAGAGTATCCCAAACATGCTCAATGGATGGGTGACATGTCTGGTGAGTATGCAGGCCATGGAAGAACAGGGACATTTTCATCTTCCAGAAATTGTGTACAGATCCTTGTGACATGGGTCCGTGCATTATCATGCTGAAACATGAGGTGATGGAGGCGGATGAATGGCACGGCAATGGGCCTCAGGATCTCGTCACGGTATCTCTGTGTATTCAATTTGACATAGATAAAATGCAATTGTATTCGCTGTCCGTAGCTTATGCCCGCCCATACTATAATTCCACCGTCACCATGGGGCACTCTGTTCACAACGTTGACATCAGCAAACCACTCGCACACACAACGCCGTACACACTGCCTGCCATCTGCCCAGTACAGTTGAAACCAGGATTCATCTGTGAAGAGCACACTTCTCCAGCATTGTGCCAAACTGCAGTCAGGTCAAGATCCTGGTGAGGACGACGAGCATGCAGATGAGCTTCCCTGAGATTGTTTTTGACAGTTTGTGCAGAAATTCTTTGGTTGTGCAAACTGTCAGTTTCATGGGCTGGCGTGGTTACACGTGATATGCGGTTGTGAGGCCGCATTGGAGTATTGTCAAATTCTCTAAAACGACATCGGAGGCGGCATATGGTAGAGAAATGAACATTCAATTCTCTGGCAACAGCTCGGGTGTACATTCCTGCAGTCAGCATGCCAATTGCATGCTCCCTTAAAACTTGAGACACTTGCGGCATTGTATTGTGTGACAAAACTGCACATTTTAAAGTGCCCTTTTATTGTTCCCAGCACAAGGTGCACCTGTGTGATGATCATGCTGTTTAATCAGCTTCTTGATATGCCACATCTGTCAGGTGGAAGGATTATCTTGGCAAAGGAGAAATGCTCACTAACAGGGATGTAAACAAATTTGTGCACAGAATTTGAGAGAAATAAGCTTTTTGTGCATATGGAAATTTTCTGGGATCTTTCATTTCAGCTCATGAAACATGGGACCCACACTACATGTTGCATTTATATTTTTGTTGTTTTTATACTTTTGTTCAGTATATTATGAACACCTGCTCTTTCCATGACATAGACTGACCAGGTGAATCCAGGTGAAAGCTATGATCCCTTATTGACACTTGTTAAATCAATTGTCACTTGTTAAATCCACTTTAACCAGCATAGATGAAGGGGAGGAGACAGGTTAAAGAAGGATTTTTTTTATCCTTGAAACAATTGAGACGTGTGCCATTCAGAGGTTGAATGGGAAAGACAAACGATTTAAAGTGCCTTTGAATGGCGTATGGTAGTAGGTGCCAGGCGCAACAGTTTGTGTCAAGAACTGCAACAATGCTGCAACTCAATATTAGGAAGGTGTTCTTAATGTTTTGTACACTGATATATATACACATTGCTCTCAGAATGTATTCATACCCCTTGCCTTAGAGTATTCCACATTTTGTTGTGGTACAGACTGAATTCAAAATTGAATTTTTCAAACAAATTCTCCCACCCATCTACACACAATACCCCATAATGACAAAGTGAAAATATGTTTTTAGAGATTGTTACACATTTATTGAAAATGAAGAATATCTCATAAAACATCTCACACATATTTCATGTACGTAAGTATTCCCTCCCTTTAGTCAATACATGTTACAATCACCTTTGTCAGAGATTACCACTTTGCACACCTGGATTGTACAATATTTGCACGTTATTCTTTTAAAATTCTACAAGCTTTGAAGAAAGGCGCCGGAGGGGATGGCTGCCATTTTATGTGCTCCTAACCACCTGTGCTATTTAGTTTGTTTTTTCACGTTGTTTGTAACTGATTTTTTAACTTATTTTGTACATAATGTTGCTGCTACCGTCACTTATGACCGAAAATACCTTCTGAACATCAGAACAGTGATTACTCACCTCGAACTGGACGAAGAAGATTTTTTCTTTAACAAGTCCGACACGAAGGATATACTGCTTTCTCGGGATGGGCCCAAATCCCCGTCATTTGCGTGAAGAAAAGACGGAGAAAAAGGGGGCGGAGGTCGGGTTGCCTTCTGAGAATTCGTAGGCGAGTGAGTAAACCCCCTCTACCATCAGTCCTATTAGCCAACATGTAATCATTGAATAACAAAATGTATGAGCTCCAATCAAGGATATCCTACCAATGGGACATTAAAAACTGTAACATCTTATGTTTCACCGAGTAGTGGCTGAACGCCGACATGGATAACATCCAGCAAGACAGAACAACTGCCTCCGGTAAGACAAGGGTTGGGGGTCTGTTTCTATTTGTAAATAAAAGCTGGTGCACAAAATCTAATAGTAACCTTTTCACAAGTACCAACAAATGGGTGTGATCATTCTACAGTGCTCCCTGTTGCGTACGACCAAAACGGTGGGATTTGAACGCTTGATTAAAATGCTTATTTAGAACGTCCATTTTCCATTGACGCAACAATCAACATTTGAGCTGGCCACACTTTTTTTTCACAGAAACATTTTGCACAAACACAGTCCTTACAAAGTTATGCCCAGAATGTGACCAGTTTATTTTAGGATGGAATGATCAGACATTCACAGAAGTAGCTTCAGCATAACACAATCATCCAAACCGGAAAAATGTTGGCTGCATTTGTTCTAACGCTAACTGAGGAAAGATTAACATAACACAAGCGGTCATATTTTTATAACTCTCAGCTGACATAAATTACAATATGAGTTAGCTAATATCAATTACTATTTATAATTCATCATGGGTGAGCTCACCATTGATCAAAATAATTGAGTAAAACACTTTATAGAAATTGAAAGTAATCAGACGATGGGTAATTTGTGCATGCCATCATGCTTGTTTTTTTTCACATCAACCAAAGATAATAAGAGGAGACAAGATGAGTTTGGTCTGTTTATAGTATTTATGTTGAAGGGGGTGTGTCATCTACGATCATCCACTTCCCTTCATTCACTTCCGGAAGTTTACCCGAAAGATGTGTGAACCATTCCTTCACCTTATTATAACATCTTTGGTCTGACAGATTACGTTACACCCAGAATGCAGTGTATAATGTCAACAAACATGGCGCCACACATAGCTGGCAAATAGCTAGCTTATTATAATCAGTACAACCTTCAAACAAGTATTTTACACACATCGTAGGTGTCCATTACAATATATGCAATAATCGGAATGCATTATTTGTCACCAGTATTTGAAAACATGTGAATAAAACTGTAAATTCATTATGCTCCATACATACATACATACATACATACATACATACATACATACATACATACATACATACATACATACATACATACTGTATGCGCCTACAGTAGAAACGACAACACGATATACAGAAAATAAGGAACTTACTTTGATAGGAACGCACACATGTCCAACGTTATTATTTGTAAGGAAAACAACAAGGAAGGCAAAGCGAGCGCCAGCAAGAAAATTTTCCAATTCTTGCAAGACTGCGCAAATATATGCATACTTGATCTGCGCAAACATGGGTGAAATGCGGTGGGTTCTCCTTGAAGAGAGAAGTTTATCCGGCTCAGTAAAGCCTCAAACATAAATTTGAGGAGGCAGAACACACCTCAATTCAAACTGTTGTTAGAAAATAATTTGAAATTGACAAGTTGAAACATAGCCTATAGATAATTAGCAGGCAGCGTGTGTTAACTGTCCTGTTGCGTAATAATCCCATTTTGGAACAGTGTGCGCATTCCGACATCACGGGCATAAAACAACTCACGCTGGGGCATGAAAAACATCTATATTTTAGCTATCTATTTACCACCACAAATCGATGCTTGCACTAAGTCAATGAGCTGTATAGGGCCATAAGCAAACAGGAAAATGCTCATCCAGAGGCGGAACTTCTAGCGGCCAGGGACTTTAATGCAGGGAAACTTAAATCCGTTTTACGTCATTTCTACCAGCATGTTAAATGTGCAACCAGAGGGAAAAAAACTCTAGACCACCTTTACTCCACCCACAGAGTGTGACGTGGTGAGGTTGGACCCAGGTGCAGAAAAGAGACCAGACGAGGAATCAGTGGTTCAGGATAAACATAACACTTTACTGAGATATGGTAGCCGCAGGATCACAGTGCACTTGAAAAAAATAAAATAAACACTAAGTCTCAAAAACTCACTCAGGAAATGAACGCACACGGTAAAAAATTCAAGCTTCTGCAAAGGACAAGAGAAAACACACCTCTTTTATCAGGGACACAATCATGAAATAATAAGACACACCTGAGTCCAATAAAAGTCTAGGACGGTCTCTGCCGACCCTCTGGTGCCAGGACAAACCATGACAGAGAGATGCGTACAAAACTCTCCCTCGCCCTCCATTTGGAAATATGACCATGACTCTGTCCTCCTGATTCCTGCTTACAAGCAAAAACTAAAGCAAGAAGTACCATTGACTCGCTCAATAAGGAAGTGGTCAGAGGATGCAGATGCTAAGCTACAGGACTGTTTTGCTAGCACAGACTGGAATATGTTCCGGGATTCTTCCGATGACATTGAGGAGTACATCATATCAGTCACTGGCTTCATCAATAAGTGCATCGATGATGTCATCTCCACAGAAACTGTACGTACATACCCCAACCAGAAGCTGATGCTCGTCGGATGTGGTAGGGCTTCTGAACTATTACAGACTACAAAGGGAAGCACAGCCGCGAACTGCCCAGTGACATGAGTCTACCAGACGAGCTAAATAACTTCTATGCTCGCTTCGAGGCAAGCAACACTGAAACATGCATGACATGCATCGGCTATTCCGGATGACTGTGTGATCACGCTCTCCAGAGCCGATGTGAGTAAGACCTTAAAACAGGTCAACATTCACAAGGCCGCAGGGACAGGTGGATTACCAGGATGTGTACTCCAAGCATGCGCTTACCAACTGGCAAGTGTCTTCACTGACATTTTCAACCTGTCCCTGACCGAGTCTGTACTACCAACATGTTTCAAGCAGACCGCCATAGTCCCTGTGCCCAAGAACACCAAGGTAACCTGCTTAAATGACTACCGACCAGTAGCACTCACATCTGTAGCCATGGAGTGCTTTGAAAGGCTGGTCATAGCTTACATCATTATCCCAGAAATCCTAGACCCACTCCAATTTGCATTCCGCCCCAAAAGATCCACAGATGATGCAATCTCTATTGCACTTCACACTGCCCTTTCCCACCTGAACAAAATTAACCTCTCTGGGGTATGTGGGATGCTAGCGTCCCACCCGCGGGACACACTATTCAACAGCCAGTGAAATAGCAGGGCAGCAAATTCAAAACAACAAAAATCTCATAATTAAAATTTCTCAAACATACAACTATTATATCCCATTTTAAAGATACACTTCTCGTTAATCCAACCACATTGTCCGATTTCAAAAAGGCTTTACGGCGAAAGCATAACATTGGATTATGTTAGGACAGCGCCGAGACAAGAAAAACCACACAGCCATTTTCCAAGCAAGGAGAGGCATCACAAAAACTAATAATACAGCTAAAATTAATCACTAACCTTTGATGATCTTCATCAGATGGCACTCATAGGACTTCATGTTACACAATACATGTATGTTTTGCTCGATAAAGTTCGTATTTATATCCAAAAACCCCATTTTACATTGGCGTGTAATGTTCAGAAATGTTTTGCCTCCCAAAACTTCCGGTGAATGAGTACATCAATTTACAGAAATGCTCATCATAAACGTTGATAAAATATTATAGATACACCTCTCCTTAATGCAACCGCTGTGTCAGATTTAAAAAAAGCTTTACGGCGAAAGCAGATTTTGTAATAATCTGAGTACAGCGCTCAGATATCAAAACAAGCCATACAGATACCCACCATGTTGGAGTCAACAGAAATGACAAAAATTACATTATAAATATTCACTTACCTTTGATGATCTTCATCAGAATGCAATCCCAGTTCCACAATAAATGTTTGTTTTGTTCGAGAATGTCCATCATTTATGTCCAAATACCTCCTTTTTGTTCGCGCGTTTAGTCCACTACTCCAAATGCAGGAAGCGCAAAATGTCATGACGAAAAGTAAAAAAAAGTTATATTTACATTCGTAGAAACACGTCAAACGATGTATAGCATCAATCTTTAGGGTGTTTTTATCATAAATCTTCAGTAATATTACAACCGGACAATTCCAATGTCTTCAAAAAAGAAAAGGAACACAGTTAACTATCACGTCAGTGCTCGCCACTGAACTCATGTAATTTTCTCACTCATCTACTTCCAGGAGCTCTTGTTCTCTCCCTATTCACAGTAGAAGCATGAAACAACGTTCTAAAGACTGTTGACATCTAGTGGAAGCCTTAGGAAGTGCAAAATGAACACTAAGTCACTGTATACTGTATAGGCAATCACTTGAAAAACTACAAACCTCAGATTTACACGCTTCCTGGTTGGATTTTTCTCAGGTTTTTGCCTGCCATATGAGTTCTGTTATACTCACAGACATCATTCAAACAGTTTAAAAATTTCAGAGTGGTTTTCTATCCAAATCCACTAATAATATGCATATCCTACCTTCTGAGCCTGAGTAGCAGGCAGTTTACTATGGGCATGCCTTTCATCCGGACGTCAAAATACTGCCCCCTACCCTAGAGAAGTTAACACCTATGTGACTACAGCTCAGCGTTCAACACGATAGTGCCCTCAAAGTTCATCACTAAGCTAAGGACCCTGGGACTAAACATCTCACTCTGCAACTGTATCCAGAACTTCCTGACGGGCCACCTCCAGGTGGTAAGGAAAGGTAACAACAAATCTGCCATGCTGATTCTCAACACAGAGGCCCCTCAGGGGTGAGTACTCAGTCCCCTCCTGTACTCCCGAATCACCCATGTCTGCATGGCAAAGCAGGACTCCAACACCATCATTACGTTTGCCGATGACACAACAGTGGTAGGCCTGATCACTGACAACAACGAGACAGCCTATAGGGAGGAGGTCAGAAACCTGGCAGTGTGGTGCCAGGATAACAACCTCTCCCTCAATGTGATCAAGACAAAGGAGATGATTGTGGACTACAGATAAAGGAGGGCTGAGCATGTCCCCCATTCTCATCGACGGGGCAGTATTGGAGCAAATTGAGAGCTTCAAGTTCTTGGTGTCCACATCACCAACAAACTATCATAGTCCAAACACACTAAGACAGCCGTGAAGAGGGCACGACAATGCCTATTCCCACTCAGGAGAATGAAAAAATGAAAAGATGTTGGCTCCTCAGATCCTCAAAGAGTTCTACAGCTGCACCATCGAGAGTATCCTGACTGGTTGCATCACCGCCTGGTATGGCAACTGCTCAGCCTCTGACTGCAAGGCACTACAGAGGGTAGTGCGTATGGCCCAATACATCACTTGGGCCAAGCTTCCTTCCATCCAGGACCTCTATGCCAGGCGGTGTCAGAGGAAGGCCCAAAAAATTGCCAAGGACTCCAGCCACCCTAGTCATAGACTGACCTCTCTGCAGCCACACAGCAAGGGGTACAAGAGCACCAAATCTTGGTCAAAAAGATTTCTTAGCATCTTCTACCCCCAAGCCATAAGACTCTTGAACAGTTAATTAAATGGTTACCCGGACTATTTGTATTGTCCCCCCCCCCAGTTTCACACTGCTGCTACCCTCTGTTTATTATCCATGCATAGTCACTTTACCTCTACTTACACTACCAGTCAAACGTTTTAGAACACCTACTCATTCAAGTGTTTTTCTTTATTTTTTATATTTTCTACATTGTAGAATAATAGTGAAGACATCAAAACTATGAAATAATACATATGGAATCATCAAAAGTTTTAAACAGATTCTTCATATAGCCACCCTTTGCCTTGATGACATATGACTATTTTACACCATTTTAAAGACAAGACTCTCGTTAATCTAACCACACTGTCCGATTTCAAAAAGGCTTTACAACGAAAACAAAACATTAGATTATGTCAGCAGAGTACCCAGACAGAAATAATCAGACACCCATGTTTCAAGCTAGCATATAATGTCACAAAAACCAAAACCACAGCTAAATGCAGCACTAACCTTTGATGATCTTCATCAGATGACACACCTAGGACATTATGTTATACAATACATGCATGTTTTGTTCAATCAAGTTCATATTTATATCAAAAACCAGCTTTTTACATTAGCATGTGACGTTCAGAACTAGCATACCCACCGCAAACGTCCGGTGAATTTACTAAATTACTCACGATAAACGTTCACAAAAAACATAACAATTATTTTAAGAATTATAGATACAGAACTCCTTTATGCTGAATTATACTGAATCATAAGTACGGCTGTTTTTCTTTTGCAGATGCAGGAGGTTATGACTGTTCAGAATTATGATATGATACGAGGTTATGATTAATAGGTTGACTGTTTATGGATGTAATAAGTTAAGACATTAATAGTTTAATTCGGGAGATGGTAACTCTTTAAAGAACCGCTCTCGTGGTGCCCCAAATCCTAATGAGTTAATTGTTACATGATTCATTTAATCGGGTAACAATAAACATAATTCGTTGATTAGATAAATAACAGTCATCCGATTAATGAAAGTAAAGTCACGACAATAGCTGACATTGCGACCATTGTCTGTTCCTTCCTGCATGTTTCCACCCATCTAAATTCCTGTAGATAGTGAAAACACGATGTCACATTTTGTGGTCACACCCAAACGGCTCTTATCTGTACGCCCAGACATATGACTAAGTCAGATAAGACAATCCTGTATCAGCAAAAAATAATAACATATAACGATGGACAATTCTCAGGGTAGCAACAGCATAGCAGGTCTAATTAAACAGTATAGTATGTAATGAATTTTACATTTCGACCACAAGTGTCACCAGCAAAGCGTCCACACACCATCACACCACCTCCATGCTTCACGGTGGGAACCACACATGCAGAGTTCATCCGTTCACCTACTCTGCGTCTCAGAAAGACACGGCGGGTGGAACCAAAAATCTCAAATCTGGACTGTTCAGACCAAAGGACTGTTTTCCAATGCTCTAATGTCCATTGCTCATGTTTCTTGGCCCAAGCAAGTCTCTTCTTCTTGTTGGTGTCCATTAGTAGTGGTTTCTTTGCAGCAATTCGACCATGATGGCCTGATTCACGCAGTCTCCTCTGAACAGTTGATGTTGAGATGTGTCTGTTACTTGAACTCTATGAAGCATTTATTTGGGATGCAATTTCTGAGGCTGGTAACTCAAATGAACTTGTCCTCTGCAGCAGAGGTAACTCTGGGTCTTCCTTTCCTGTGTGGTCCTCATGAGAGCCTGTTTCATCATAGAGCTTGATGGTTTTTGCGACTGCACTAGAAGAAACTTTCAAAGTTCTTAACATTTTCCGGATTGACTGACCATCATGTCTTAAAGTAATGATGGACTGTAATTTCTATTTGCTCATTTGACCTGTTCTTGCTATAATATGGACTTGTTCTTTTACCAAATAAGGCTACCTTCTGTATACCACCCCTACCTTGTCACAACACAACTGATTGGCTCAAACGTATTAAGATGGAAAGAAATTCCGAAAATGAACTTTTAACAAGGCACACCTGTTAATTGAAATGCATTCCAGGTGACTACCTCATGAAACTGATTGAAAGAATGCCAGGAGTGTGCAAAGTTGTCTTCAAGGCAAAGGGTGGCTACTTTGAAGTAACTCAAATATAAATATATTTTGATTTGTTTAACACTTTTTTGGTTACTACATGATTCCATATGTGTTATTTCACAGTACATCATGGTACACGTCGGCCAGGAGCTACGTCGGGGAAGTCCCGTTAGTTCTGTTATATACTGCTTATATTTGCATGATTTACATTATTCATTATTCATACTTCATTCATTATTAACGTTTTGTTCATGCATGTGACCAACCAACACCTCACGAAGCTTCTTCTCTCCAAGCTGAGACCACAAAACTGAGACACCCCTTTCGGTTCTCAAAACAATGTTCTGGGTGTAGTGCCAAATTGCTTATACTGATAGTAAAAGATTCCTCCGATGCACGATCAATCAGTAAATTTGGTTATTAGAAAAGCACAAACATAACATTTTCCTTCACATTCCCTCCTCTTATCAATCTGTGATAATTATCGTTACATTTTAAGTTCAGCATTAGATCATAGCTTCTATCAAAAGGAGGTTCTTCTATTAACCTGTTAGGGTATAGGGGGCAGTATTTTCACGGCTGGATAAAAAAATGTACCCGATTTAATCTGGTTACTAATCCTACCCAGTAACTACAATATGCATATACTTATTATATATGGATAGAAAACACCCTAAAGTTTCTAAAACTGTTTGAATGGTGTCTGTGAGTATAACAGAACTCATTTGGCAGGCAAAACCTTGAGACAGATTCTGACAGGAAGTGGATACCTGATGTGTTGAATTGACTTTCAGCCTATGCCATTGAAAAACAAAGGGGCTGAGGAATGTTTTGGCACTTCCTATTGCTTCCACAAGATGTCCCCAGCCTTTACAAAGTGTTTTGAGTCTTCTACTCTGAGATCTGACTGAAGAAGAGCCTTGGAACGGTGATGGCCCATTAGACACCTGGCGTGCGAGTTCATGTTGGGTACTCTCATTCCGAAACGTTTTAAAAGAGAACCCAATGGTCCGCCTTGAATTTTATTCATGTTCTGGTTAAAAAAGGCCCTAATGATTTATGCGATACAACGTTTGACATGTTTGAACGAACGTAAATATATTTTTTCCGTTCGTGAAGTGAAGTGAAGTCCGGCTGGCTTAGATCATGTGCTAACAACACAGAGCTTTTTGGACATAAATGATGAGCTTTTTTGAACAAAACTACATTCGTTATGGACCTGGGATTCCTGGAAGTGACATCTGATGAAGAGAATCAAAAGGTAATGGATTATTTACATAGTATTTTCGATTTTAGATCTCTCCAACATGGCGGTTAGTCTGTATCGCAATGCGTATTTTTCTGGGCGCAGTGCTCAGATTATTGCAAAGTGTGATTTCCCAGTAAGGTTATTTTTAAATCTGGCAAGTCGATTGCGTTCAAGAGATGTAAATCTATAATTCTTTGAATGACAATATAATATTTTACCAATGTTTTCTAATATTAATTCATTATTTTGTTGCGATGACTTGACTGCCGGTTATTGGAGGGAAACGATTTCCTGAACATCAACGCCATAGTAAAACGCTGTTTTTGGATATAAATATGAACTTGATAGAACTAAAAATGCATGCATTGTCTAACATAATGTCCTAGGAGTGTCATCTGATGGAGATTGTAAAAGGTTAGTGCATAATGTTAGCTGATTTTATGGTTTTGGTGACGCCTGTCTTTGAATTGACAATACAGTACACACAGCTATTGTCAATGTACTCTCCTAACATAACCTAACTTTATGCTTTCCCCGTAAAACCTTTTTGAAATCGGACAACGTGGTTAGATTAAGGAGATGTTTATCTTTCAAAGGGTGTCAGATAGTTGTATGTTTGAAAAACTTGAATTTTGACATTTATTAGGTTTCAAATTTGCCGCTCTTGACATGCACCTGCTGTTGATAGGGTGCGCCACGGGTGGCACGCTAACGTCCCACATAGCCCCAAGAAGTTAAAGTAAGCGAAATCAACACATAAAACCAGACAGTTTATCCTTTCAAACCCTTCACTCTGGGTTGTACAATCTAAAATATACACAAGGGATCTGTAGACTCCGATTGTTTCCATAGTACTTACCTATAAAACCATTGCAGTAGAATGTTTTAACTTAAGACCTTCGCTTCATACAGTTACACTGATGCTTCATTGCAAAATTTCATTCATGCATTCTGGCAATGACATTTCAGCTGGAGCTTTTGTTGCGAGTGGCATGTTAACCTGTTGGGGATAGGGGGCAGTATTTGCACGGCCGGATAAAAAACGTACCCGATTTAATCTGGTTATTACTACTGCCCAGAAACTAGAATATGCATATAATTATTGGCTTTGGATAGAAAACACCCTAAAGTTTCTAAAACTGTTTGAATGGTGTCTGTGAGTATAACAGCACTCATTTGGCAGGCCAAAACCTGAGAAGATTCCTTACAGGAAGTGCCGTCTCTGACCATTTCTTGGGCTTCTACACTCTCTTTATTGAAAACTGAGGATCTCTGCTGTAACGTGACACTTCCTACGGCTCCCATAGGCTCTCAGAAGGCGGCAAACCGCCCCTGGCTGAAAAACAGTAGCGCATTTGGATAGTGGTCGATCAGAGATACATGAGACTGGAGGCGCGTGCACGAGGCGACACCATGTTTTTATTCTTTCGTCTTTGAACGGAAACAGGGTTTCCCGGTCGGAATATTATCGCTTTTTTACGAGAAAAATCGCATAAAAATTGATTTTAAACAGCGGTTGACATACTTCGAAGTACGGTAATGGAATATTTAGCCTGTTGGGGATAGGGGGCAGTATTTGCACGGCCGGATAAAAAACGTACCCGATTTAATCTGGTTACTACTCCTGCCCAGTAACTAGAATATGCATATAATGGTGTCTGTGAGTATAACAGAACTCATTTGGCAGGCCAAAACCTGAGAAGATTCCAAACAGGAAGCGCTCTCTCTGACCATTTCATGGCCTTCTTGATCATCTCTAACCAAAACAGGGGATCTCTGGCATGACATGACATTTTCTAACGCTCCCATAGGCTCTCAGAAGGCGCCAGAAAGCTGAATGGTGGCTTTGCAGGCCATGGCTGAAAAACATTACCGAATTTTGTAAGTGGTCGATCTGAGGACAATGACACTGAGGCGCGTGCCCGAGCTGACACCATGTTTACTTTCTCTCTCTTTGAACGAAAACAACCACTCCCGGTCGGAATATTATCGCTTTTTTACGAGAAAAATGGCATAAAAAATGATTTTAAACATCGGTTGACATGCTTCGAAGTACGGTAATGGAATATTTAGAATTTTTTTGTCACGAAACGCGTCGGGCGCGTCACCCTTATTTACCCTTCGGATAGTGTCTTGAACGCACGAACAAAACGCCGCTATTTGGATATAACTATGGATTATTTGGGACCAACCCAACATTTGTTATTGAAGTAGAAGTCGTGGGAGTGCATTCTGACGAAGAACACCAAAGGTAATCAAACTTTTGTAATAGTAAATCGGAGTTTGGTGAGTACCACACTTTGTGGGTGTCAAAATAGCTAGCCTGTGATGGCTGGGCTATCTACTCAGAATATTGCAAAATGTGCTTTCACCGAAAAGCTATTTTAAAATCGGACATAGCGAGTGCATAAAGGAGTTCTGTATCTATAATTCTTAAAATAATTGTTGGGTTTTTTGTGAACGTTTATCGTGAGTAATTTAGTAAATTCACCCGAAGTGTTCGGTGGGAATGCTAGTCACATGCTAGTCACATGTTAATGTAAAAAGCTGGTTTTTGATATAAATATGAACTTGATTGAACAAAACATGCATGTATTGTATAACATAATGTCCTAGGGGTGTCATCTGATGAAGATCATCAAAGGTTAGTGCTGCATTTAGCTGTGGTTTGGGTTTATGTGACATTATATGCTAGCTTGAAAAATGGGTGTCTGATTATTTCTGGCTGGGTACTCTGCTGACATAATCTAATGTTTTGCTTTCGTTGTAAAGCCTTTTTGAAATCGGACAGTGTGGTTAGATTAACGAGAGTCTTGTCTTTAAAATGGTGTAAAATAGTCATATGTTTGAGAAATTTAAGTAATAGCATTTCTAAGGTATTTGAATAACGCGCCACGGGATTCCACTGGCTGTTGAGTAGGTGGGACGATTTCGTCCCACATACCCCAGAGAGGTTAAAGTGGATGGCTTTTTATAATGTCCCGATTTTAAGATCTGGGGAATAATCTGATTTTCCCAAGCAGATGAATCTCTCCCCTGAGTCACCACCACCATCATTTACAGTCCATAATGTCTTGTCCATTTTCCTAACAGTACACCATCAGCATGAGAGAAGTTTGGACGGGATCTCTCTCCATGGTGACTCCATGTGGACTCATGTCGCACTACTGAGAGAAAAGGTATGAGAGGAAAGGCAGTTGATAGCTTCAATTGGATTCTGTGCACAGGTTGTTGGCTCAGACTCAGGTAGAAGTGATGAAGGACAGGGTCATAGCGAATGCTATTGTAGCCATTACTTCAACCAGTTAGAGGGGGTGAGGTTCACACTGTTCTTGGTTGATTTATCCCTTCCGTGCATCTAGATACCATCTGTGGTCACCTTCGCCATAATCTCGAGAGAGAGAGAGAGAGAGAGAGAGAGAGAGAGAGAGAGAGAGAGAGAGAGAGAGAGAGAGAGAGAGAGAGAGGACAGACCAGAACAACAGTTTAGTTTAGGGTATTTCTGATTCAGGAAATCCAGACAAACTATTCACTGTATGACAAATGTCTATTAATACAAATGTCTAAGACAAATGTCAAAGAGAATAACAACACACAGTTGAAACCATTCTTGCAAATTGGCTTGTACTCCCCTATCATCTTGACAATATCACCGCAGACTTACAGAGTCAAGGAATTAGAGGTCTAAACCTTAGGGAGAAATCTCGACCATCCAGCAAACCCAATCTGGTGATAGTTGTATTGAAGCAAGACAAAAACAAACACAACTACACTAACAATACATACAAAACAAACAAAACATACAATTCTTACCTTTTGACACATGACTCACATCGTGATTCATGCGTCCCCCCAAAAAACTACACCAATCGTGGTCCAAATCACACATAGGACTATTGATCAATTAAAACTTCTTCCTAATTATCAGTGTTTACGTATTACAATTAAATCTCACCCAATTACTCTAGCCTTTCTAGTGAGGGTGATCAGGCCTCACCAGAAAGTCAGAACAGAGGTCAGAGGTCATTCTACCCAATAAAGTGAGTGTTTATTTCCCTTTTATTATTTCCCTGTACCTCAGACTCATTATTGAAAGACATTTCAAACATTCCAAATATTTTGTGCACCAGGTTTATGTTGGGTTTTTCAGCACATTTCTTATCAGGAGAATTTACATGTGTGTAACCAAAATGCGAACAATAGATACTTCAGAAAAATTCATTTGTTTACCCTTTAAGATGCATCCTTTCTAACCCACTAACAGCAATTCATAACAGGTTGGTTGTGTGTGGGTGCTTGCGTGTGTGGTAAAAAGTAGGGTTAAAAACAAACAAAATGGCCAGGCCTTACTTAATTTGGGAGCTCCCTAAACAGCCGGATCTGGGTACCTGTCACGGTTGTCGTTGGTGAAAGAGGACCAAAACGCAGCAGGTACGTGTATGCTCATCTTGATAATTTATTACTTCAAAAAATTAACGTACAAAATAACAAAACGAAACGAACGAACAACTACAAACAGTCTGGTAAAGCATACGGCTTACACACAGAACAATCACCCACAAATAACAACCACAAACACACCCTAATATATGGGACTCTCAATCAAAGGCAGATAGACAACACCTGCCTTCAACTGAGAGTCCCAACCCCAATCAACACAACATAGAACACACTCACCAGACCAGACATAGAAATACATAAACATAGACTATAAACCAAAACCCCGGAAATACTAAATCAAACACCCTTTAACCAAACACACCACCCTGAACCACATAAAACAAATACCCCCTGCCACACCCTGACCAAACTACAAAACAATTAACCTTATATACTGGCCAGGACGTGACAGTACCTATATACTGTATAGTTCACAGTCTCAATAACTGATCTCCTATGGCACCTGCCTCAGGAAGCCTTTCAAAGGGAGAGATACAGAATCATTGGTAAACTTAGTCAGTCCTAAAAATTCAATCCCTCTGTCCATCATGTGACCTTGTATTGAAACTTTTACTTCTTCAAATCAATAAGAATTTGCATTATTAGAGTGCTACCTGAAAGCTACTAATGTTACCATTGACTTTGTTACTTTCACTAGTCTCCATATCTGTTTCCTTGAACTAGGACTCTCAAGACTCTCCCAATCACTACTGCTAATTCACACAGATCACAATGTTCTGCTTTTATCCCTGTTGTAAGGTTTAAAAACAAAACAAAACAAATATGATATCTTTCTCCTTATTAGAAGGCATTATTTTGATTTTAGTCTACCCTAAAAATGTTACTCTTAATATTTATTAACAATTTCTGTTGGATATTCACTTTCCGCTTCACACTTATTAAATGTATATTATTTTAAGATGAACATGTCATGTGCAGAATTTATCAAATACAATGGCCAATTCAGAAGGGAAGAGAGAACGTTCTGCGATTAACATGTTTTATAACTGGGCTGGCATCAGTCCACTGTAGATGGAGTGCTAGGTCCATAATAAGTCTGGCACCTGAGACAGGATAGACTGGGAAACAGAGCCAGTTTCCAACTCTGTCTCGGGGAGTGGTTAAATTTTGCCTGCTGACAAATCGGTTTAGAACTTCATCATTTGGAATATCAACAAAAATTCCATCGGGAGTACAATAAATTGTAGCCTTAAGTTTAGTTAACAAGTCTCTACATGTTCAACGTTCATTGGTTCTATTTAACAGGGCATGGGTTTTGTTCAAAATGTATTACCAGGTTGGAGGAAATCTCATAAGCATTTATAGTTCTATTGGTTAGGGGTAAGTCAAGTCCCGTACCTTTACCAAAAGTGGATATGCACCAATCTTTGTCTAAGACTTTATTTCCCAGACCCTTAAGACCAGGGGTGGGCAATTCCAGTCCTCGGGGGCCTGATTGGTGTCACAGTTTTTCCCCAGCCCCAGCTAACACACCTGACTCCAAAAATCAACTATTCATGATCTTCAGTTTAGAATGCAATTTAATTAATCAGCTGTGTTTGTTAGAGATAGAGAAAAAGTTTGACACCAATCGGGCCCTGAGGACTGAAGTTTCCCACCCCTGCTTTAGACAGTCATACAATACTTTAACCTTATCTTTATCAAATTATCCATAAAGGGACCACCCTGAACTGCTCAGAATACTTTTTACACCACCTACGTACGTCTACGTGTGGGTATGCAAGTTATATATTGGAGCAGTGGCTTCTTCCTTGCTGAGTGAATTATAAGTGAAATAATCTGTCTGTTAACAATTGTTTGAAAAATTACTTGTGTTATGCACAAAGTAGATGTCCTAACCGACTTGCCAAAACTATAGTTTGTTAACAAGAAATTTGTGGAGTGGTTGAAAAACAAGTTTTAATGACTCCAACCTAAGTGTATGTAAACTTCCGACTTCAACTGTATATTTTTTTCATTGTTACTTTATCAAATCTCTAGTAACCGATTATACTCATCTTCACAAATTCCTCCTTTACACTGGTGTTTTATTCATACAGGGGTTTAAATATTTACTCTATTATTCTATTTAACAGCACATTCGGGAATAGTACTCTCTCCTTTCATATCTTCACATACAGAATCCCTATATAACGGTATAAATCAACTTAGGCATTTACATCCACACCACCAGTAACAATAACAGTGTAGCCAGCCCAAGAGGTGCTCATATCATATTCTCAAGGAAGTCTCAGTGTCCGGGATGAACAGCCCTTACCCATCTCAGCTGTTACCCTCTCAAACTTTTCAATGGCTTCTCCTGTCAGGTCTTGCTACGTGTAGATTGACAGGCGGTGGTGGACAGAACCACTAGATAACGTTATAGATTGAAAAACTCAGCCCCCTCAAAACTGGTTGGGGTATTCATTCAGACACACACCTCTTTCACACCGGAGCTTGTCCCCTGACAGCTCTCACTCACTCAGAACTTAATAGTAATAATATCTCTTATTATCCTCATTTCAATTATCTTATTATCCAAATGTATATATATTGTTGAACTCAGTTTACCACTTATTATGCAAATTTCAATCTCTTAACACTTATATCTCTTATTATCCTAATTTCAATCATCTTAACACGTAGTTTCCCAAATCACACAATTCTCAATTCAACATTCACTTAGTACTATTCCCAAACACACTCAGCAATCTCCCCTTATTACTGCATGTGCATCTTCAACGATTCTCTTGTCGTTACATCCTATGCACCATATGTACAGTGGGTAGAACAAGTTTTTGATACACTGCCGATTTTGCAGGTTTTCCTACTTACAAAGCATGTAGAGGTCTGTAATTTTTATCATAGGTACACTTCAACTGTGAGAGACGGAATCTAAAACAAAAATCCATAAAATCACATTGTATGATTTTTAAGTAATTAATTTGCATTTTATTGCATGACATAAGTATTTGATCACCAACCAACCAGTAAGAATTCCGGCTCTCACAGACCTGTTAGTTTTTCTTTAAGAAGCCCTCCTGTTCTCCACTCATTACCTGTATTAACTGCACCTGCTTGAACTCGTCCCCCTGCTCAAGCCAGCGCATGTCCAGGCCCGTCTGAAGTTTGCCAATGACCATCTGGATGATCCAGAGGAGGAATGGGAGAAGATCATGTGGTCCGATGAGACAAAAATAGAGCTTTTTGGTCTAAACTTTACTCATCATTCTTTGGGGATGCTTTTCTGCAAAGGGGACAGGACGACTGCACCGTATTGAGGGGAGGATGGATGGGGCCATGTATCGCGAGATCTTGGCCAACAACCTCCTTCCCTCAGAAAGAGCATTGAAGATGGGTCATGGCTGGGTCTTCGAGCATGACAACGACCCAAAACACACAGCCAGGGCAACTAAGGAGTGGCTCCGTAAGAAGCATCTCAAGGTCCTGGAGTGGCCTAGCCAGTCTCCAGACCTGAACCCAATAGAACATCTTTGGAGGTAGCTGAAAGTCTGTATTGCCCAGCAACAGCCCCGAAACCTGAAGGATCTGGAGAAGGTCTGTGTGGAGGAGTGGGCCAAAATCCCAGCTGCAGTGTGTGCAAACCTGGTCAAGAACTACAGGAAACGTATGATCTCTTTAATTGCAAAGGTTTCTGTACCAAATTTTAAGTTCTGCTTTTCTGATGTATCAAATACTTATGTCATGCAATAAAATGCTAATTAATTACTTAAAAATTATACAATGTGATTTTCTGAATTTTTGTTTTAGATTCCGTCTCTCACAGTTGAAGTGTACATATGATAAAAATTACAGACCTCTACATGCTTTGTAAGTAGGAAAACCTGCAAAATCGGCAATGTATCAAATACTTGTTCTCCCCACTGTATCTTCCTATACATATAAAGTAACCTCATGCTATTATCATTGGCTGCAGACCACGTACACACTTCAAACAAATGCCTACAAAGAGCTGTCAGCAGGGCTTTTCCATGGTACGGTTACTTGCCCTCGCTTTAGTCTTCTCTACTAGACTAGCTCTAGCCTTCTTCATCTGTCATATTCATCTTCAACGGTTCCTCTATAGTCTCCACAGTCACCATAGTATCTACGGTATCTACAGTCTCGAGCACCTGTAGTCCTTATAACATCCATAGTCCCTATAGTCTCACTCTATAGCATCTACAGTCCCTACAACATCTACAGTGCATTTGGAAAGTAATCAGACCCCTTGACTTTTTCCACATTTTGTTACTTTACAGCCTTATTCTAAAGTGAATTAAAATAAGTACACACAATACCCCATAATGACAAAGCAAAAACACATTTTTCAGAATTGTTTTCAAATTCATTAAAAATAAAAACAGAAATAGGTTATTTACATAAGTATTCAAACTCTTTGCTATGAGACTCGAAATTGAGCTCCATTGATCATCCTTGAGATGTTTCTACAACTTGATTGGAGTCCATCTGTGGTAAATTCAATTGATTGGACATTATTTAGAAAGGCAAAAACTGTCTATATAAGGTTTCACAGTTGACATTGCATGTCAGAGCAAATAAGTCATGAGGTCAAAGCAATTGTCTGTAGAGTTCCGAGACAGGATTGTGTCGAGGCACAGATCTAGGGAAGGGTACCAAAATCTTTCTGCAGTATTGAAGGTCCCCAAGAACTGGGTGGTCTCCATCATTCTTAAATAGAAGAAGTTTAGAACCTCAAAGACTCTTCCTAGAGCTGGCCGCCCTGCCAAACTGAGAAATCGGGGGAGAAGGGCCTTGGTCAGGGAGGTGACCAATAACCCAATGGTCACTCTGACAGAGCTCCAGAGCTCCTCTGTGGAGAACCTTCCAGAAGGACAACCATCTCTGCAGCACTCCACCGAGTGGCAGGGACAGAGAGACTAGTCAGGATGATGGAAAGATTAACAGCAAAGTAAAGAGAGATCCTTGATGAAAACCTGCTCCAGAGTGCTCAGGACCTCAGACTGGGGTGAAGGTTCACCTTCCAACAGGACAATGACCCAAACCACACAGCCAAGACAACGCACGAGTGGCTTCGGAACAAGTCTCTGAATGTCCTTGAGTGGCCCAGCCAGAGCCCGGACTTG
Organism: Salmo trutta; assembly: GCF_901001165.1. Classification (NCBI taxonomy): domain Eukaryota; kingdom Metazoa; phylum Chordata; class Actinopteri; order Salmoniformes; family Salmonidae; genus Salmo; species Salmo trutta. Next base: position 38,156,326 of record NC_042971.1, on the reverse strand, counting down.
AACCCGATCGAACATATGTGGAGACACCTGAAAATAGCTGTGCATCAACGCTCCCCATCCATCTTGACAGAGCTTGAGAGGATCTATAGAGAAGAATGGGAGAAACTTCCCAAATGCAGGTATGCCAAGCTTGTAGCGTCATACCGAAGAAGACTCAAGGTTGTAACCGCTGCCAAATGTGCTTCAACAAAGTACTGAGTAACGGGTCTGAATACTTATGTAAATGTGATAATTACATTTTATATTTTTAATACATTTGCAAGTATTAAAAAATAACTGTTTTTGCTTTGTCATCCTGGGGTATTGTGTGTAGATTGATGAGGGAAAAAAACAAATGAATACATTTTAGAATAAGGCTGTAACGTAACAAAATGTGGAAAAAGTCAAGGGGTCTGAATACTTTCTAAATGCACTGTATATATTTCTGACAGGTTCTAGAGTGTTGGGATTCAGTATATCTGTCCCTCTCATGGTCTGAACCCTGTTCCACTCCCACTCTTTCATAGTCTCTCACAGGTGGTCCACAACAGAACGGGGGGCTCTGATCACCAGGTTTCAGGGTCCCAGAGGCAGGGTCCTGACGGGCAGACCACAGGCTGTGAGGATTGGCAACAACACCTCCTCCACATTGACTCTTAACACAGGGGTCCCCCAGGGGAGTTTTTGCATTGTCATTATGCAGTTTGGTGTGTAGATTGATGAGGGGAAAAAAACAATTTAATAAATTCCAGAATAAAGCTGTAATGTAACAAAATGTGGAAAAAGTCAAGGGGTCTGAATACTTTTAAAATGCACTGTAAATAGAGAGATTTTTTTTAATTACTCAAACTACTGTGGCCGGAATGGACCCCCTAACAGGCCATTCGTTTGACACCACTGTGTTAGATAGAAGATGGGTTAATGGAGAGAACAGCAGACCTGTCCAGTGAGACCTGTCCCTGAATCCCTTCTGTGTTCCCCAGCGCTTTAAAACATCCTGCTTCTCTAAAACACCACCAATACTGTAACTGCATGTACATCCTGTCCAGGTCGGCTTACAGATCTGACATCATGAATATTTCAGTGCTCTTTCGCCCCCAAACCTTTTCTGTAATGACGTTTCCATGTTAACCGTTCCGTTCCAGTGTACAACCCTGTCCCATGTTAGGGCAAGGGGTGCTTATGACCCCCCCATACACCCTCCACTACTACCTATTTCTGTCAGTCTTTCCCCTACGCGACTTCACCACTTACCACAATCGCTTAAGCAAAAAGTGCTTCAGCCTCACTAGCTACGACCAAAACACCAAACCGCTCACTCCCATGCCAACTCTGCATCACAGTGGCACGCTTTTCCCTCCCCTAAATGTATACCTGCACCAACCCCCCCCACCTCCACACCCCTCCCTCATTCACCCACCCCATCTCCAACATGCCTGTCCATGGAGACCAGCCCTAGTGGGGCGGGGGGCACTCGCTGCTCCACTTCCATACCTGCGGAGCCAAGTCAAAAACACAGGATCACTCCCTCTTCTCTACTTCCCTCTGCTCTGGGAGAGAAGAATAGCCCCCTTCAATCTTTGTATCTTTAATTTGTCCTGGCAGTCAATAAAATATTTACCAGGAACCCTAAAGGCAATTACATTAAAGAGTGTGGTTAGACACCCCCTTCCCCTCAGCAGCCCCCTCACGTGATCCTGCCGATTTGGTGAATGGTCACAATCTACAACATTAGATTTTACACACTATTAATAATTAAGCCTGCTTCAAGAAGAGGGGGAAAAGAGGGACAAGAATGAAAAGGGAAGGAATGAGATGGAGGAGTTTAAGGGGAAGTGAGGTACGTGTGTGAGTGTGTGTCAGTATGTATATGTGTGTGCTCTTTTTGAGTTTGTCCACTTGCTCAACGTAAAATAAATATGTGCTTGTGGCGATGTCTTTACTCCATTGCTGAGAGCTTTGTTGCCGTATAGCCCCGCTCTGCACCACCCCCCCCCACCCCACCCTTCTCCTGACATACTATAACCACATGCGCGCACACACACACACACACACACATATACACATACACAATCAAATACACACACGCACATACACACAGACACACAAACAACCATTATGGAATGGAATGATGGCTGAAAAAATAGTGGTCATACTTCAGAAAAAATGCTAACAATGAAAATGGAACTAAATATGCTGTTATTGTAGTGGCTATGCTATGCGAAAGCCATGACAAAATACTAAGAGCCCATTAAGAAACACTTAGGTATTTTAAGCAGATGCCAGAGCAGTGTGAGTCAGGACCAGGAACAGCACAGAGTAGAACAGAGCTCTGCCCCTCTCTCTGTCCACACACACACACACACACACACACACACACACACACACACACACACACACACACACACACACACACACACACACACACACACACACACACACACACACACACACACACACACACACACACTGTGCAGAGATAAATCCCCAATCCACAGCTATCCTCACAGAGACATTCCTTTGGACATGGAACCACCATGCTGTCAAAACATAGAATTCCCAGCCCCAGAATTAATAGATGAAAACACTCAATTAGCACCAGTCAACCACCTCCTCAGGCTTATTTGCCCAACCATCAGTGACAGTGTGTTGAGCTCTGCCACTCTGATGTTGACAGTGGGGCTGAGCAGTAATGGGTGTTAGAAGGGTTATTTATACAGTCAACTCACAGCTGAGAGCAAAATATTGCCACTCCTATTTGCCATATTTTCAATTTAAGCCTACTAGAAAGTGTGTGCCCCCAGGCTTGAAGGGAAGCAAAAGTCCTTCCGCTACCTAAAAATAGTAAAGCCCCCTTTACTGGCTCAAATAGCCTACCATTCAGCCTGTTACCAACCCTTAGTAAACCTTTGGAAAAAATGGTGTTTGACCAGATACAATGCAATTTTACATGTAAACAAATTGACAACAAACTTTCAGCGTGCTTATAGGGAAGGACATTCAATAAGCACAGCACTTACACAAATGACTGATGATTGACTGAGAGAAATTGATGATAAAAAGATTGTGGGGGCTGTTTTGTTAGACTTCAGTGCGGCTTTTGACATCATCCATCATAGTCTGCTGCTGGAAAAAACGTATGTGTTATGGCTTTACACCCCCTGCTATAATGTGGATAAAGAGTTACTTGTCTAACAGAACACAGAGGGTGTTCTTTAATGGAAGCCTTTCCAACATAATCCAGGTAGAATCAGGAATTCCCCAGGGCAGCTGTCTAGACCCCTTACTTTTTAAAATCTTTACAAAAGACATGCCACTGGCATTGAGTAAAGCCAGTTTGTCTAGGTATGCGGATGACGCAACACTATACACATCAGCTACCACAGCGACTGAAATGACAGCAACACTTAACAAAGAGCTGCAGTTAGTTTCAGAATGGGTGGCAAGGAATAAGTTAGTCCTAAATATTTCTGAAACTTAAAGCATTGTATTTGGGACAAATCATTCACTAAACCCTAAACCTCAACTAAATCTTGTAATAAATCATGTGGAAATTGAGCAAGTTGAGGTGAACAAACTGATTGGAGTAACCCTGGAAGGTAAACTGTCATGGTCAGAACATATTGATACAATAGTAGCTAAGATGGGGAGAAGTCTGTCCATAATAAAGCGCTGCTCTACCTTCTTAACAGCACTATGAACAAGGCAGGTCATACAGACCCTAGTTTTGTCGGCCATGGACTACTGTTCAGTCATATGGTCAGGTGCCACAAAAAGGGACAGGAAAATTTCAATTGGCTCAGAACAGGGCAGTATAGAGAGCTAATATTAATCATATGCATATCAAGCTCTCCTGGCTCAAAGTGGAGGAGAGATTGACTTCTTCACTACTTGTATCTATGAGAGGTTTTGACATGTTGAATGCACCGAGCTGTCTGTTTGAACTATTGGCACACAGCTCGGACACCCATGCATACCCCACAAGACATGCCACAAGAGGTCTCTTCGCAGTCCCCTTGTCCAGAGCAGACTATGGGAGGCACACAATACTACATAGAGCCATGACTACATGAAACTTTATTCCACATCAAGTACTTAATGCCAGCAGTAAAATTAGATAAATAAAACAGATAAAAATGCACCTTATGGAACAGCGGGGACTGTGAAGCTACACAAACATAGGCACAGCACATGCATACACACACACACGATAATATACACACTATACACACAAGCACACATGGATTTTGTGCTGTAGATATGTGGTAGAGGTGGAGTAGGAGCCTGAGGGCACACAGTGTGTTGGGAAATCTGTGAATGTATTGTAATGTTTTTAAAATTGTACAAACTGCCTCAATTTTGCTGGACACCACACAGTGAGAGTAGCTGAAGAGTAGGAAGAGTAGCTGATGCCTTGGCAGCAGCTAATGGGGATCCATAATGAATACAAATACAAATGAAGTACAGTACCAGTCAAAAGTTTGGACAAACCTACTCATTCAAGGATTTTTTTTTATTTTTGCTATTTTCTACATTGTAGAATAATAGTGAAGACATCAGAACTATGAAATAACACATATGGAATCATGTAGGAACCAAAAAAAGTGTTAAACAAATCAAAATATATTTTGTATTTGAGATTCTTCAAAGTAGCCACCCTTTGCCTTGATGACAGCTTTGCATGCTCTTGGCATCTCTCAACCAGCTTCATGAGGTAGTCACCTGGAATGCATTTCAATTAACAGGTGTGCTTTGTTAAAAGTTAATTTGCTAAATTTCTTACCTCAATTCGTTTGAGCCAATCAGTTGTGTTGTGACAAGGTAGGAGTGTTATACAGAGGATAGCAGAGGTGGGACCAAGTCATTGTTTTACAAGTCATAAGTAAGTCTCAAGTCTTAGCACTCAAATCCCAAGTCAAGTCCCAAGTCAAGACAGGCAAGTCCAAGTCAAGTCTCAAGTCAAGACCATCAAGTACCAAGTCAAGTCTCAAGTCCTAAACTTTGAGTTTCGAGTCCTAAACAAGTCATAATGTGCTCTTCACCAAATGTAATACCATTTCATATTTTTAACAAGAGTAATAGTTAGCATATTACATTTACGCAAATCATGAATGCTTTTAAAAATATATATATATATTTATTACTTTCCAAATAAACGTTACATTTTCATGGATACACTAGTAAAGTAATGAAATATATCGCTGTCGGCTAAATTAGCCACGACTTACCGTTCTTTGTGCAGCTTCAAATGTCGAACAAAGTTGGAAATTGTTGCGCCTCCGTCTGTAATTTTCTTCCCGAATGTTTTGCAAGTTGCAGTCCGTTTTTTGTTGACACAGTGTCGTCTTTATATCCGAAAATAATAATTTTTGGCATCATCTTTCCAAGGGCTCCATCTGAATTCACCCGCCGATGTTCCTCTGCACTGCCACACACAACTTTTTCTCAGCTGACACAATTTGATTGGCTGTCTGATTTAAATTGTAATCCGTTAAATGAAGAGTTGATGCACTGCACACTTTTTTAATAGCATCATTTTTAATATTTGTGCTTGGGGATGGTATCAAGTCAGGTCGAGTCATAAGGCTCAAGTCCAAGTCAAGTCATGAGTCATTGGTGTTAAAGTGAAAGTCGAGTTGCAAGACATCATATTTGTGACTCGAGTCTGACTCGAATCCAAGTCATGTGACTCGAGTCCACACCGCTGGAAGATAGCCCTATTTGGCAAGAACAGGTCAAAAAGCAAAGAGAAATGACAGTCAATCATTACTCTAAGAAGTAAAGGTCAGTCAATGTGGAAAATGTCAAGAACTTTGAAAATTTCTTCAAGTGCAGTTGCAAAAACCATCAAGCGCTATGATGAAACAGGCTCTCATGAGGACCGCCAGAGGAAAGGAAGACCCAGAGTTACCTCTGCTGCAGAGGACAAGTTCATTTGAGTTACCAGCCTCAGAAATTGCAGCCCAAATAAATGCTTCACAGAGTTCAATAACATCTCAACATCAACTGTTCAGAGGAGACTGTGTGACTCAGGCCTTCATGGTCGAATTGCTAAAAAGAAACCACTACTAAAGGACACTAACAATAAGAAGAGACTTGCTTGGGCCAAGAAACACGAGCAATGAACAGTAGACCGGTGGAAATCTGTCCTTTGGTCTGATGAGTCCAAATTTGCGATATTTGGTTCCAACCGCCGTGTCTTTGTGAGACGCAGAGTAGATGAATGGATGATATCTGCATCTGTGGTTCCCACCATGAAGCACGGGGGAGGAGGTGTGATGTGTGGGGGTGCTTTGCTGGTGACAGTGTCTGTTTATTTAGAATTCAAGGCACACTTAACCAGCATGGCTACAACAGCATTCTGCAGCAATACGCCATCCCATCTGGTTTGTGCTTAGTGGGACTATCATTTGTTTTTCAACACGAAAATGACCCAACACACCTCCAGGCTGTGTAAGGGCTATTTGACCAAGAAGGAGAGTGATGGAGTGCTGCATCAGATGACCTGCCTCCACAATCACCTGACCTCAACCCAATTAAGATGGTTAAGGATTAGTTGGACCGCAAAGTGAAAAGCAGCCAACAAGTGCTCAGCATATGTGGGAACTCCTTTAAGACTGTTGTGTAAAGCTGTCTTCAAGGCAAAGGGTGGCTACTTTGAAGAATCTAAAATAGAAAACTGTTTTTGATAAATTATTTTGACACTTTTTTGGTTACTACATGATTCCATATGTATTATTTCATAGTTTTAATGCCTTCACTATTATTCTACAATGTAGAAAATAGTTTTAGAAAATAAAGAAAAATCCTTGAATAAGTAGGTGTGTCCAAACTTTTGACTGGTACTGTAAATGTGCACATTCTTGTGTAGTTTTTACTACTGTGTCTGTCTGTCTGTCTGTCTGTCTGTCTGACTCTCTCTCTCTCTCTCTCTCTCTCTCTCTCTCTCTCTCTCTCTCTCTCTCTCTCTCTCTCTCTCTCTCTCTATGTCTGTGTCTTTCTGTCTGTATGTCTCTTCTGTCTGCTTGTGTGCATGCCAGTTTCTCTGCTCCTTTATGACAATCAATTTGTCTTTTTATTTACTGTGTGTCTCTCTGTCTTTTATGTCACTCTCTCTCTGATTGTCCATCAGTCTATCCCTCTCTCCCTGTCCGTCTATCTGCTCCTCTACCTGCAGCCCACGGTCCACTGCCTACAGTATCTGTCTGTTTGTCCCAGAGGAGTGCCTCTCCCAGTGGAGCTGATGTATATTTGATGAGAGGGTGCCGCGGTCCTGCCGCTGAGGAGAGGAGAGCCAGGCGTTTGCTGGGGAATAATGGCTGCAGCCTGAGCCTGCTGCACCCCGACACCATCACCATGCTCAGGTTTCTGTTTCTGACTCACAGTCAAAGAGACTCCCTCGCCTATTGTGGGGCCTCCGCTTTGACAGGGCTTGGGTTTCACAGTTCTCTCTGTGTCTCATGACACACACACACACACACACACACAGAGAGAGAGAGAGAAACACACAAAACACGCCTGGGGTTTCAGATCCCCAGTTAGAGCGACCATGCTATCTCAACACCCTGATAAAGCTTCACCGCTTAAACAAGTTGATTTATAATAATATAGTAACACTTCTTGTTGCACTTTCACTACTGGTACCTGGAATCCAATGGTACTTTGTGACACTTGTTTCACTAACTGTAACTACAATTACTGTAAACTACCATTTCAGCATTTAATTTCTATGCAAAAGTAAGAGAGTTAAGAATGTACCATAAGCTCACTCCACAGCTAGCTTGAAATGTTCTGGATGAACTTGATATCCGGTAACAATGGTGCTGTGACTCGGATCTACAGTTTGAGGGTTGAATTTAAATGCACACAAATGCGTTTAATGGATTGCAGGAAATGAGCAGGAATAGGTTTTTGAAGGCTACAGTACTAACTAGGTCTTCCAATGGTGAGACTACTGTTGGCATCTAAAGATTATACATCCAACTTGAATTAAAGCTTGGAGGTAAGGGCAACATACAGGAGATATAGATATCACCTGGCCTTTTATTGATATCTACATAGCATTGATGTGAATCACACTGAGGCTCTCTCAATTATACGCGCCTTTACGGATTGTGGATTTTGTGAATGGCTGTTTACAAATGTATAAATGTAGCCTATGTAACCCAATAATGTCATTAAAGAAGTGCCTATCAATCATTGCCTATCAATCATTGTTTTTGCGACCAGTGGACAGCCAGTGAAAAATGTGCTCTTGCAACAGTTGCTGCATAGTGTGGATCCCAGCCTACACGGAATACAAGTTTGAGGGAATTCCTCTCTTCTAAACTCTGTGGTGTTGTGCTCCACATACTGTCAAAAACAAGTTTCATTTCAAAAGACCACGAGTGGGGCTTTTAATTGCTCAATCCAATTTGTGCTGATTCAGTATTTTTTCCACTGGCTTAACATACCTGCTCAAACTTGTACACTTTTAATAGGCTAGACTTCAATAGCTGAAATTACCAAGATATGAAAGTGTCACCAAGAAAAACGTAAACAATAGGCCGGCGATCATTTCAACATTGCTTTGATGCAATTGGCCCAATCAGTCCTCCATGACAACAAAACATAAACAACCTAAGTCCTTAGGTTTGTGGTTATGTTCATGTAATATATTTTTCTAATCAATGTTCCAAGTCATATTCTTGAAGATCAAGGGGTATTTAATCAATTGTAATGACTGGAAATCTGACAGACTTTGGTTTTTAATGTAAAGATAGCCTAATCGTATTATTATCTGTATTGAAGGAGAAAGCAATGGGTTAGAAACATACCTAACCCATGAAGTTAAATGCAACATCAATATATGGCCAGCTATGTAAAATCTAAAATAGATGTCATTCAATTGGTAATATTCATTATTGTCAGTGGTGGAAAAAGTACTCAATTGTCATACTTGAGTAAAAGTAATAGGAAATGACTCAAGTAGAAGTGAAGTCACCCAGTAAAATATTACTTGAGTAAAAGTCTAAAAGTATTTGGTTTTAAATATACATAAGTATCAAAAGTAAATGGAAGTGCTAAAATGTGCTTAAGTATCAAAAGTAAAAGTATAAGCCATTTCAAATGACTTACCAGATGGCACAATTGTCTTCTTTTTTTAGACAGATAGCCAGGGGCACACTCCAACACTCAGACATCATTTACAAGCAAAGCATTTGTGTTTAGTGAGTAGTCCCCCTGATCAGAGGCACAATTACCAGGGACGTTCTCTTGATAAGTGTGTGAATTGGACCATTTTCCTGTCAACATGTAACGAGTAAATGTATGGAGTAAAAAGTACATTATTTTCTTTAGAAATAGTAGTGAAGTAAAAGTAAAAGTTGGCAAAAATGTAAATAGTAAATTAAAGTACAGATACCCCAAAAAACTAGTAGTACTTTAAAGTATTTTTGTATTCTAATGACTCTTAGTAAGAAAGTAATCTAAAAGTAACTGAAAGTAATCAAATTATGTTACTGAGTTTGGGTAATACAAAAGTTAAGTTACTGATTACAATTTTGGACAGGTAACTTGTAACTGTAACGGATTACATTTAGAAAGAGACCTATACAACCCTGCTAGCAGGGCAGAGGTCCTGGTTTCAGTGTGAGCCGTCTCAGGAGGAAGTGGTACTTGCTTAGCAAGCAGCATGTGACTTCTGTAACAGTGGTGACTCGGATGAGCAGTCGGGCTCAGCTCGACAGCTGGGGTCGCTGTGCAGCGGGTTTAAAGGGGGTGAGTGTAAGCTAGCTTGAAATGTTGCGGATGGAGACATCCAATTTGTACCTTTTGGGTGGCTCAACCCATTGGAACCAGAACTTTCTATAAAATCTATAACTATTCAACATTGACATTATGTTTATAAGAGAAAATGTCAGGAAGAAAGCCCCCAGCCCCACATCTGTGATGAGGGTTTCTAGGAGAGCCCTGCCCAACAGGGAGTGGCAGACAGGGGCATGGGGAACCATGCCTAGAGTGGTGGTCCATCTCCATCGCTATCTCCTCAGCCTGACGGATATAGGCTGTGATTGACAGCACTTGACCTGCAGTTCAACAGTAAATATTTCATCATCCTCCCTGTGCTTCATATCCATTCTGACTTGTTTATTCTTTAATTGGGGATCCCATACTGTGGTTTGCACCACAAACTAAATTAACTATGATTAATGTATGTATTAATTGCTAGAAAAGAAAAGGGAATGGTGTCAGGGAGGATTATTGTTTGGTCGTCCATCAATTCATTGTTTGACCTAAACAGAAGCTTGTCTGAATCCGCTGTTCACTGCTGGCTATTATTTATATTTAATTTCAGGTATCACTATGGAATTTTTTGGGTTCAGCAAAGACAAAAAAATGTCGTTAGACCATCGAATGTTCATTGATAAAAAAGCCTATTACAAAGTTATGACAGAAATTAGGACATCGAATAAGTGTCAACCGATCCAATAGAAAGCACAGCAACCTGCACACAGCGTGTTGTCGGTCTGAGAACCAGCCATTGCACCTGTCAAAATCAAACTTCCAATCATCGCCTCGGAGTGGGTGGTGGTTTTCACTCAAGAGGCGTGGTTAAATACACAATTCCCAATAACATTTGGAGACAATGGGGAAAGGAGGGGGTGATGACCCACCGTTGGGGCGGGGCCAGTAACACAGCGTTATATTTTAGGTGGCTGCTAGGTAGCATCCATACTAGAGCCAAAAGCGGAGGAGTCCGAACGGATAGAAAGATACCTACAGGGGAGCAGACAGGAGGTTTAAACCTGTCTTCGTTAGCAGCACTACCATCACCCTCATACAACCAACAATTCTATCAATTTGTTTCATCCTGAGACGTTTCTAGTGACAACGGACCAACACGGAGCCAAACGAGGAAGACGGAAAACGGCCCTCACTAACTTCTGCAATCATGATGTCAATGAACAGCAAACAACCTTTCAGTATGCATCCCATACTGCACGAGCCCAAATACACGCCTCTGCAATCGAGCTCGGAGGCCATCCGGAGGGCATGCATGCCCACTCACTCGGTGAGTTACTTGACATTCAAATGATCCAATTATCACGAATGAAAGGTATAGTCTTATAGCCTTCACGTTTTAATGTCAGGTGCACAAGTACAGTGAAATGCTTTTCTTGCTAGCTCTAAACCCAACAATGCAGTAATCAATATAAATTGTAGGGGAGAATAGAACATGTGGAATTGGGTAAAACAACTCGCTAAATGCTTTGTAATTACATGAACACCACGTATTGTCAATATCGTATTGTTCATATTCAGTCAGTCTCATGTCTAATTCGTCTCATTCCATGGTGCAGAGAAATTATTGAAGAGGATTGAAATATTCATTATTAACGAATAATCAAAAGTGATGGTGCAGTGGAGGATTTGGACATATGAATAGTTGGGTTTATAGTCATGTATTGGTACATTACATTAACTATTTGATATTATGGATGATACGTAGGCTTATTGTGGATAATGTCATTTATAATCTTTCCACAAAATGTAGACATTTCAAACCTCGTGCGTAATGCATTTCCATGTTAAAAACATCATCCAAAGTAATCCTAAACTCTGCCTTTTTGGGCAGCATTAACAACCTCTCTCCTCTCTGCTTCCCCTCTGCTTCCCTGCTCCTCTCCATCGCACAGCTGCAGGGCAACATCTTCGCCGGCTTCGATGAGACTTTACTGCAGAGGGCTGAAGCGCTGGCGGCGGTGGATATCGCAAAGAGCCATCCTTACAAGCCAGACGCGACCTACCACACCATGACCACCATGACCAGCATGACCTGTACGCCCACCTCGTCCTCGGCCCACCTCCATCACCCATCCGTGCTCACCTCGCACCACCACCACCACCCCCATCACCAGGGCTCTCAGGGCCTGGATGGCGACCTTCTGGACCACCTGACCCCCGGCATGTCCATCTCCCTGGGAGGAATGCCCGGCTCTGACGTCTGCTCCACGGCCTCCCATCCGCACGCCCACATGTCCGCCATCAACCACATGCAGCACCACCATCATCACCAACAAGCCATGAACATGCACCCCCACAGCATGGGTTCGCACACCTCGCTGGGCGGCGGGGACTCAGAGCCAGACCCCCGGGAGCTGGAGTCCTTCGCAGAGCGGTTCAAGCAGAGGCGGATCAAGCTGGGGGTGACGCAGGCGGATGTGGGCTCGGCCCTGGCGAACCTTAAAATCCCCGGGGTTGGTTGCCTCAGTCAGAGCACGATTTGCCGGTTCGAGTCCCTCACCTTGTCTCATAATAACATGGTGGCCCTAAAACCCATCCTGGAAGCGTGGCTGGAGGAGGCAGAGAGGGCGCAGCGGGAGAAAATGACCAAGCCGGAGATTTTCAACGGAGGAGACAAGAAGAGAAAACGTACCTCCATCGCTGCTCCGGAGAAGCGCTCTTTAGAGGCATATTTCGCCGTGCAGCCGAGGCCCTCGTCAGAGAAGATTGCAGCGATAGCCGAGAAACTGGACCTCAAAAAGAACGTGGTCAGGGTGTGGTTTTGCAATCAAAGGCAAAAGCAGAAAAGGATGAAGTTCTCTGCGACACACTAGGCCAAAGGCAGAGCAAAACTTTAATCGAATAGACAAATCAGAAACAAATAGGCACACGGCTAATGTGGCCAATCGAGGCTGGCAGACAAGATGCGCTTCGCTCCTTTGAATTGGATAAAGACTTGAAAACCAATATCCCCCGGGGCAAAACGTAGGCTATAACTTTTGACATTTAAAACTCAACATATCGACGAATACAATAACAGTGAAATAAGAGATCGAAGTCATCATACTCTTGAGGCGGAAAAGAGAAAACCCACCCCTTAACTCATGGCAATTATTGTACAAAAAAATTGAAATCGAATAATACTTGTTATTATTCTCTTGAGTCAGAATAACTGTTTTATATTTATCATTGTACATTTTTGTGAATACATTGCACCTGTTTGCGTGAAGAGCGCATCTAGTTCGTTATTTAAAAAAATGATAATAATCAAATTGTTGTTTGCAAAAGATGCTTAGGGCTTAATGTTGTCATCATTATGTGTCTCAGAGATGGTTGCCTCTCCGTAACACGGGGGTATTACTGTAATCCATTGCATGGTTTACTCGTAGGGCGTTATGTGTGAATTTATAGTTCTAAAAACCCATCTGAATGCATATTGCAATAAGAGAGCATACACACGGGCAAACGCACGTACACGCGGACATACACAGTATACTTCTCTGTGTCTACCTCATTACGCTAGTGTTGGCACATTCATGGTCATTTTGGACTGTATGAGTATAAAACACAAAAAAATTATCGTTATTTCGGTTTTTCGTTTTTTCCACGAAGTTATGGTTGAATTAGATGACTCACAGATATATCGGCTAAACATGGTGTATGTCTGTACTAATTTCACTGCAATGATGCTTTGACAATCAAATTATTTAGAATAATTACGTTGTAAAACTGCCCTTTTATGTCCTCACATGAAAACGAAAATATTTGTGTTATTATTATTATTATTATTGGGCCATGGATGGAAATAATGGTTACATTGCATTCCCAGAGTTCAATGCACTTTGTAGATATTTTAAACATGAGGAATTGTTCACTTATTTATATTTTCACAATTTTACTTAGGTAGGTTTCTTTTAATTAACCTATTTATTTATTTGAACTTAATTTATTTACAATACAACGTATATTTGTGAATATGTGCTTTAATGTGTCTGTGTAAGCGACAGAAACTAAAATAAACCGTGCACGTTTTACCTCATCTTCTCCTATAAGTTATTTTGGGGTAAATATATCAGCAATCTCCATTCGATGTCTGTTCGTCTGCTAGAATGGAAAGCAGCTGGTGCTCTGAAATGAGAGAACACTCTCGTGATGAGAGGTTGACGGATCAGTTCTAGAGTGGAACCATTTAAATCTGTTTCTGAGTTTGGTGGTGGACAGAACTTGATGAAGACTACGTCAATGATCAAATCAATTGAGCGTATGAATGATTCCATTCGATATTGATCAATGATTAATGTATTATGATACTTTCTGATTCAGATTTTGTTTATATTGATTTGTTTCAATGAGAAATAACATTTAGAATAAGCCATCATGGGGAGGGAATAGATGATCGAGTCTAGATTAGGCCTATAATATTATCACTACCAAATGATTTGCCTACGTTACACTTTTCCCTAGTACCAATAGCAAAATACAAAGTCAAGCCTTTTGAAAAATGGTTACTACTATTCCTCGCACCTCAAAAAACTTTGAATGAGACCGAGTCTTGTCATAAACTGTGGCCTTAAGGGTATCATAAAAACATAAAAAAGCGTAAGGCCATCAGACCAAATACGCTTTTAATTATTTACAAACATAAAAAATATTTAGGTAAATTGTGGATGACACCATGAAATGTTTTTAAGAGATAAGTTATTCGTTGATGCATATGATTTAGGCCCATAATACTTGACTGTATCACTCTGAAGCAAAACTACATTTCGAGGAATGCTGAGGATTTAAAGATTACGGCAAACATTTAAGTAAATATAATCTGGCTAATAAAGAAATCAATCAATTATAAATATCAGCTTCTAATTAAGCAATAATGCACGAAGAGGTGTGGTATATGGCCAATATACCATGGCTAAGGGCATTTCTTTACGCAGTGCCTGGATACAGTTTTTAGCCGTGGTATATTGGCCATATATCACAAACCCTCGAAGTGCCTTATTGCTATTATAAACTGGTTACCAACGTAATTAGAGCAATACAAATACATGTTTTGTCATACCAGTGTTATACGGTCTGTTATACCACAGATGTCAGCCAATCAGCGATCAGGGATCGAACCACCCAGTTTATAATTGATTTTTGACACCTTTCCAGATAGACAGGTGTGTGTATATAATCCAGTTGTGTCCAAACTAGTTAAACCGGATGCCGCAGTCCGATAGGGGCCAGTCAGATACGGAAACAGAGACATAACAGACGCTGGCTGACAGAGATTTTCAGTACAGAAAATGTTAGGGGTTCCCGTGCTCTCCCTTGTGTTCAGCGGATGGTTTCAGGCCTGTAAAACTCGTTATTAATGAATAATAAATATCGGCTGTTATGATACTATTGATTTTTGTATGTGTTTATTAAGAAGGAGGTCTCCTCTAGCTGAATGGACTGCCGCCTTGTGTTGTCCAACACGCGCCCGGGTCCTTTTCTCTCCTAGCAACTCAATACAACCATTAGACTGTGGAATTGGAATGGTGCTATGCTACTGTTAGCGGGACGGAACTTCTTGATGTGACACATCAGGAGGGTTACCACTGAGGACTTAGAAATAGAATGGGGAGAATGAGGAAACGTGACAACAAAAATAATAATTAAAAACAAAACAAAAAACATTGGTAGTCTAATATCTTCAAATACAACAAATGGATGGTTAAAAGGCCTAACCAGTAGGCTAGATCTATTGATATATAAGCTAATAATGTAGGCTAAAAGTAGTGATAAGCCAATAGGAAATCGAATTTCATCTTAATGCCAAAACCCATAGGCTTCATGTTCATGTTCACGTCATAAATAAATCACTACTTGTTTGAGGACAGCTCAAGGTTGGGACTAAAAACATACAAAATATAACTAATGTAAAATATACTGTGTCTATAAAATGTATATAGTATGTATAAACTGGAAGTAGACCCCTAAGTGTTGTTGTCCATTAGGGTGGCAGAGTTAGGGAAAATAATAAAGGAAAATATATATGAAAAATGTATATATATATAGTACCAGTCAAAAGTTTGGACACACCTACTCATTCAACACTATGAAATAGCACATATGGAATCATGTAGTAACCAAAAAAGTGTTAAACAAATCAGAATATATTTTATACTTGAGATTCTTCAAAGTAGCCACCATTTGCCTTGATGACAGCTTTGCACACTCTTGGCATTCTTTCAACCAGCTTCATGAAGAATGCTTTTCCAACAGTCTTGAAGGAGTTCCCACATATGCTGAGCACTTGTTGGCTGCTTTTTCTTCACTCTGTGGTCCAACTCATCCCAAACCATTGTGGATGAGTGATTGTGATTGTGGAGGCCAGGTCATCTGATGCAGCACTCCATCACTTTCCTTATTGGTCAAACAGCCCTTACACAGCCTGGAGGTGTGTTGGGTCATTGTCCTGTTAAAAATAAATGATAGTCCCACTAAGAGCAAACCAGATGGGATGGTGTATCGCTGTAGAATGCTGTGGTAGCCATGCTGCTTAAGTGTGCCTTAAATTCTAAATAAATCACTGTCAGTGTCACCAGAAAAGCACCCCCACACATCACACCTCCTCCTCCATGCTTCACGGTGGGAATCACACATGCAGAGATCATTTGTTCAGCTAATCTCCGTCTCACAAAGACTCATAAATCTCACATTTGGACTCATTAGACCAAAGGACAGATTTCCACAGGTCTAATGTCCATTGCTTGTTTTTCTTGGCCCAAGAGAGTCTCTTCTTATTATTGGTGTCCTTTAGTAGTGGTTTCTTTGCAGCAATTTGACCATGAAGGCATGATTCACACAGTTTTCTCTGAACAGTTGATGTTGAGATGTCTGTTACTTGAATTCTGTGAAGCATTTATTTGGGATTTCATTTCTGAGGCTGATAACTCTAATGAACTTATCCTCTGTAGCATAGGTAACTGTGGGTCTTCCTTTCCTGTGGCAGTCCTCATGAGAACCATTTTCATCGTAGCGCTTGATGGTTTTTGCAACTGCATTTGAAGAAACTTTAAAAGTTCTTGAAATGTTCCGCATTGACTGACCTTCATGTCTTAAAGTAATGATGGACTGCTTGTTTGAGCTGTTCTTGCCATAATATGGACTTGGTCTTGGCCCAAATAGGGCTATTTTCTGTATACCACCCCTACCTTGTCACAACACAACTGATTGACTCAAACGCGTTAACAAGGAAAGAAATTCCACAAAGGCACAACAGTTAATTGAAATGCATTCCAGGTGACTAACTCATGAAGCTGGTTGAGAGGATGCCAAGAGTGTGCAAAGCTGTCATCAAGGAAATGGGTGGCTACTTTGAAGAATCTCAAATATGAAATATATTGTTATTTGTTTAATACTTTTTGGGTTACTAAATGATTCCATGTGTGTTACTTCATATTTTTGATGTCTTCACTACTATTCTACAATGTAGAAAATAGTAAAAATAAAGAAAATCCGTTGATTGAGTAGGAGTGTCCAAGTTTTGGACTGGTACTGTATATATAAATATACAGTATCAGTCCAAAACTTAAAAATATATTGTCAAAAATATATTGTCACATCCTGACCATAGAAGCTTTTATTTTCTATGGTAGAATAGGTCAGGGCGTGACGGGGTTTTGTCTAGTTTACATTTTCTATGTTGTTATGTTCTAGTTTCTGTTTTTCTATGTTTTTTGGGGGGGATGATCTCCAATTAGAGGCAGCTGGTCATCGTTGTCTCTAATTGGGGATCATATTTAAGTAGATGTTTTTCCCACCTGGGTTTGTGGGAGATTATTTTGAGGTAGTGTATGTTTCACCTCTTCGTCACGGTTTGTTATTTTGTTTAGTAGTTTATTTGTATGTCTTGCATAGTTTCACAGTTATAATAAAATGTGGAACGATACACACGCTGCGCCTTGGTCTCCTTCATCATACGACAATCGTGACAGAATCTCCCACCACCGACGGACCAAGCAGCGTGGTCAGGAGGACTGGACCTGGGAGGAAATCCTGGATGGAGCAGGACCCTGGACAAGGCCCGGGGAGTATCGCCGTCCAAAGGAGGAGATTGAAGCAGCGAGAGCAGAACGGCGATATTACGAGGCGATATACCAACAACGGAAGCCCGAGAGGCAGCTCGGCACACGGGGAGTTTGGTGGAGTCAGGTTTGGGACCTGATCCAACTCCTCGTGATTACCGTGGAGAGCCGAGGGGTGAACCAGAGCCAGTCAGGGAGACAAGTGAGGAACTCGACGCAAGATTCCGGAGAGAGGTGTTGGCATTGAGAGTGCTGCAGAGCGGGCGTGCTGAGGAGCGTGACACCATTCCGGTGTCATATGCACCAGTTTCACGCATCTGGCCTTCAGTGGGCCTCCCCAGTCTGGTACGTTCTGTGTCTCCTCCACGTACTCGCTTTAGGGAGCGCGTGATCAGACAGGCACCGTGTTATGCAGTGATGCGCAACATACGTATCTCCAATGCGTTTCCACAACCCAGTGCGTCCTGTGCCAGCGCCCTGCACTTGCCAGGCTAAAGTGAACATTCAGCCAGGACGGGTTGTGCCAGCTCTACGCTCCAGACCGCCAGTGTGCCTCCACGGTCCAGTATATCCTGTGCCTCCTCCTCGCACTCGCCCTGAGGTACGTGTTACCAGTCTGGCACCACCTGTGCCAGCCCCACGCATCAGGCCTCCAGTGTGCATTCCCAGTCCAGAGCTTCCGGCGACAGTTCCCAGTCCAGAACCTCCTGAGACGGCCTTCAGCCCGGAACCTCCTGAGACGTCCCCCGGTCCGGAACCTCCTGAGATGTCCCCCGGTCCGGAGCCTTCAGCAACGTCCCCCGGTCCGGAGCCTCCAGCGACACCCCCCGTTCCGGAGCCTCCAGCGACGGAGACGATCCGCGGTCCGGAGTTTCCAGCGACGGTCCGGAGTCTCCAGCGGCGGTCCGCGGTCCGGAGTCTCCAGCGACGATCCGCGGTCCGGAGTCTCCAGCGGTGGTCCGCGGTCCGGAGTCTCCAGCGACGGTTGGCGGCCCAGAGCTTCCACCGATGAGGGGGGATTTGCAGGATGAGAGGGTTCGTCGTACTGCACCAGAGCCGCCTCCTATGCTGGATTCGCAGGATGAGAGGGTTCGTCGTCCTGCACCAGAGCCGCCTCTTATGCTGGCAGATAAGCAGGATCAGAGGGTTCTTCGTCCCGCACCAGAACCGCCCCCGATACAGGAGGATCCGAGGGATGAGAAGGTTCTTCGTCCTGCACTAGAACCGCCACCGACATTAGACACCCACCCTAACCCTCTTTCTTTTTTTCAAGTTTTGCGTTCGGAGTCCGCACCCTTAGGGGGGGTACTGTCACGTCCTGACCATAGAAGCGTTTATTTTCTATGGTAGAATAGGTCAGGGCGTGACGGGTTTTGTCTAGTTTAAATTTTCTATGTTCTAGTTTCTGTTTTTCTATGTTTTTTTGGGGGGGATGATCTCCAATTAGAGGCAGCTGGTCATCGTTGTCTCTGATTGGGGATCGTATTTAAGTAGATGTTTTTCCCACCTGGGTTTGTGGGAGATTATTTTGAGGTAGTGTATGTTTCACCTATTTGTCACGGTTTGTTATTTTGTTTAGTAGTTTATTTGTATGTCTTGCATAGTTTCACAGTTATAATAAAATGTGAAACGATACACACGCTGTGCCTTGGTCTCCTTCATCATACGACAAACGTGACATATATGGGGGATGCAAATGACGCAGACAATTACATTTATAGAAGCCACAATCTCTCTGCAATAGTAAAGAAGATCTACCCCTAACAACAACAAAAAACACCCCTGGGTTGGTGACCCATAACCAAAGCAACTCAACTAGAAATTGTATTAAACTAGTATTTGGACTCCTAATTTCTATAGGCATTCTTGACAGGCTTTCAAACACTCTAGAGTTGAAGATTGAAAAGTATTTTTTTGTTGCCTCAGCTGCATCTCAAATCACCACATCCGCCAATGTAGGCCTTTCGCATCTGCAGTGGAAGGTGGCCGAGCTACAGCGGTGTTTGTCAGACCAGGATACTTCTCATGAAAACATCTGTAGCATCTGAAGGAGATGGTGTTCTCCGTTTTGCTCTACACCCCCACAAGCCTCACAATCCGTCTGAAGGTAGCCTGGTACCAGTTAAAAATGTTTTATATGGAATTATATACTGCGAATAGCAAACATTAGGAAAATTAGGAAATAAGGAAAATATTGAGTTGCAACCCTCAGAACAGCCTGAATTCATCAAAAGCGTTCCACTGGGATGTTGGCCCATGTTGACTTCGATGCTTCCCAAAATTGTGTCAAGTTGGCTTGATGTCCTTTGGGTGCTGGACCATTGTTGATTCACACGTGAAAAAACCCAGCAGCTTTGCAGATCTTGACACAAACCGGTGCACCTGGCACCTACTACCATACCCCATTCAAAGGCATTAAAAATGTTTGTCTCAATTGTCTCAAGGCTTAAAAATCATTTTTAAACCTGGATTCACCTGGTCAGTCTATGTCACAGAATGATGTTTTGTATACTTAATGTTTTGTATACTCAGTGTATATGGAAGTAGTTTAGTGTCAAAAAAGGGGCTTAAATATGTGTAAAAAAAATCCTGATCTTTCTTATATCTCTCAGATATAGGACAGACACTTTAATACAAATTTCCCTTTGATTTCTTTTTTACTATCTGTTTTTCCATGTGTGAATCTGTTATTCAGTGCATTTCTATGGACTAATAACAGCATGGCCAAATTCTATGTTTTTTATACCTAAAGAGGTCCTAAAATTCAAAACCAAATAGCTACCGTAAATGATCCTTGGTAAGACCATCTTATAACAATTCCATATGTTAGCTTCGTGGTTTTATTTCATACTTTTAATTCTGAATATTGCATTCAGGACAGAAACTCCTCATCCATACATCCCATGTTCTTTCTCAATATTGACAAATATTGTGCCCTAGTAGGCATGTGCTGATATGTTGGCCTAACAAAGAATGTAGTACATCATTTCATGAATGATTTATAATTGAACCGTACTCCAATTGATGTGTATAAATTATAAATATAGGCTAAATAACCATGTATAATCAAGGTTAGCTGTGTATCGAGTTTAACAGCACGTTTAAGATATACAGTGCAATCAGAAAGTATTCACACCCCTAATTGAGTTTTAAATGGATTAAATTGAGATTTTGTGTCACTGGTCTACACACAATACCCCATTATGACAAAGTGGAATATTATTTTTAGAAATTTAAAAAATGTATGAAAAATGGAAAGGTGAAATGTCTTGAGTCAATACGTATTCACCCCTTTGTTATGGCAAGACGAAATAAGTTCAGGAGTAAAAATGTGCTTAAGAAGTCACATAATAAGTTACATGGACTGTATGTAATTGTTGTGTTTAAAATGATTCTTTAATGACTACTTCATCTCTGTACCCCACACATAGAATTATCTGTAAGGTTCCTCAATCAAGCAGTCTATAGGGCACCTATAGATGGGTAAACATTTAAAAGCAGACATTGAATATCCCTGTCACTACAAATATAAACCAGTCACTACAAATATAAAGGAGTCCTTCTGAACTCAGTTGCTGGAGAGGAAGGAAACCGCTCAGGGAATTCACCGTGAGGCCAATGGTGACTTTAAAACAGTTTAACGGCTGTAATAGGAGAAAACTGAGCATGGATCAACAACATTGCAGTTACACCACAATAATAACATACAGTTGAAGTTGGAAGTTTACATACACTTAGGTTGGAGTCATCAAAATTTGTTTTTCAACCACTCCACAAATTTCTTGTTAACAAACTATAGTTTTGGCAAGTAGGTTAGGACATCTACATTGTGCAAGACACAATCCATTTTTCGACAATTGTTTACAGACAGATTATTTCACTTATAATTCACTGTATCACAATTCCAGTGCGTCAGAAGTTTACATACTAAGTTGACTGTGCCTTTAAACAGCTTGGAAAATTCCAGAAAATTATGTCATGGATTTAGAAGATTCTGACAGGCTAATTGACATCATTTGTGTCAATTGGAGGTGTACCTGTGGATGTATTTCAAGGCCTACCTTCAAACTCAGTGCCTCTTTGCTTGACATCATGGGAAAATCAATAGAAATCAGCCAAAATTGTAGACCTCCACAAGTCTGGTTCATCCTTGGGAGCAATTTCCAAACGCCTGAAGGTACCACGTTCATCTTTACAAACAATAGTGCGCAAGTATGAACACCATGGGACCACGCAGCCATCATACCGCTCAGGAAGGAGACACATTCTGTCTCCTAGAGATGAACGTACTTTGGTGTGAAAAGTGCAAATCAATCCCAGAACAACAGCAAAGGACCTTGTGAAGATGCTGGAGGAAACAGGTACAAAAGTATCTATATCCACAGTAAAACGAATCCTATATCGACATAACCTAAAAGGCAGCTCAGCAAGGAAGAAGCCACTGCTCCAAAACCGCCATAAAAAAAGCCAGACTACGGTTTGCAACTGCACATGGGGACAAAGATTGTACTTTTTGGAGAAATGTCCTCTGGTCTGATAAAACAAAAATAGAACTGTTTGGCCATAATCACCATCGTTATGTTTGGAGGAAAAAGGGGATCCTTGCAAGCTGAAGAACACCATCCAAACCGTGAAGCACGGCGGTGGAAGCATCATGTTGTGGGGGTGCTTTGCTGCAGGAGGGAATGGTGCACTTCACAAAATAGATGGCATCATGAGGACGAAAAATTGTATGGATTTATTGAAGCAAAATCTCAAGACATCAGTCAGGAAGTTAAACCTTGGTTGCAAATGGTCTTCCAAATGGACAATGACCCCAAGCATACTTCCAAAGTTGTGGCAAAATGGCTTAAGGACAACAAAGTCAAGGTATTGGAGTGGCCATCACAAAGCCCTGATCTTAATCCTATAGATAATTTGTGGGCAGAACTGAAAAAGCGTGTGTGAGCAAGGAGGCCTATAAACCTGACTCCGTTACACCAGTTCTGTCAGGAGGAATTAGCCAGAATTCACCCAACTTATTATGACAAGCTTGTGGAAGGCTGCCTGAAACATTTGACCCAAGTTAAACAATTTAAAGGTAATGCTACCAAATACTAATTGAGTGTATGTATACTTCTGACCCATTGGGAATGTGATGAAAGAAATAAAAGCTGAAATAAATAATTATCTTTACTATTATTCTGACATTTCACATTCTTAAAATAAAGTGGTGATCCTAATTGACCTAAGACAGGGAATTTTTACTAGGATTAAATGTCAGGAATTGTGAAAAACTGAGTTTAAATGTATTTGGTTAAGGTGTATGTAAACTTCCAACCTCAACTGTAAACGATAGAGTGAAAAGAAGGAAGCTTGTACAGAATAAAAAATATTTCAAAACATGCATCCTGTTTGCAATAAGGCACTAAAGTAAAACTGAGCAAAACATGGCAAAAAATGAACTTTATATCCTGAACACAAAACATCGCTGAGTAACACTCTTCATATTTTCAAGCTTGGTGGTGGCTGCATCATGTTATTGGTATGCTTGTCATCGACAGGGACTATGGAGTTTTTTAGGACAAACATTTATGGAATAAAGGTAAGAACAGGCAATATCCTAGAGGAAAACCTGGTTCAGTCTGCTTTCCAACAGACACTGGCAGACAAATTCACATTCCAGCAGGACAATAACCTAAATATTGTGAATACTTATGTAAATTAGATACTTTCATATTTCATTTTCCATAATTTTAAAACAATTTCTAAAAACACGTTTTCACTTTATCATTTTGGGATTGGTCTACTGTGTTTAGATGAGTGAAAGTTATAATTGTTTTGAATTCCATTTTGTAACACAACAAAATCTTTAATAAGTCAAGGGTTATGAATACTCTCTGGGCACTGTTTGAACTTGAGATATAAACAAACATTAGCTTTTCAATCTCTCTGCTCATCAGTTTAGGGCGAAAATGATTAATCAGATTATGAAAATACTGTTTTAGATCCTTATGCTTTTCTGGCTCTCCGCTTCACTCAATTTTTGTCAAGAATGACATACCTAAATCTAACTGCCTGTAGCTCAGGATCTGAAGCAAGGATATGCATATTCCTTACACAATTTGAAAGGAAACACTTTGAAGATCGTAGAAACATGAAAGGAATGTAGGAGAATTTAAAACATTTGATCTGGTACAAGATAATACAAAGAAGAAACATGATTTGTTTTGTATTGTTTTTGTACCATCGTGTTTGAAATGCAAGAGAAAGGCCATAATGTATTATTCCAGCCCAGGTGAAAATTAGATTTTGGGCACTAGATGGCAGCAGTGTATGTGCAAGGTTTTAGACTGATCCAATGAACCGTTGTATTTCTGTTTAAAATTGTGTCTCAAGACTGCCCAAATATGCCTAATTGGTTTATTAATACATTTTCAAGTTTATAACTGTGCACTGTCCTCAAACAAAAGCATGGTATTATTTCACTGTACTAGCTACTGTAAACTGGATAGTGCATGTAGATTAACAAGAATTTAAGCTTTCTTCCAATATCAGATATGTCTATGTCTATGTCCTGGGAAATGTTCTTGTTACTTACAACCTCATGCTAATCGCATTAGCCTACGTTAGCTCAACCGTCCCGCATGGGTTAAAATAGCCTACAGGTTGTTTGTTTTTCATGTATCCTATGGACATAGGTAGCCTAACTGGCCACCTATATTTATGCTATATGCCTATATTTGTATTACATATTCCGAGCCGTATAAACCTGCACTGATAAACTCGTTGATTCAATTCTTATTTGTCTCAGCCGAGTGGAGCAGATAGTCGTGGATGAGTGAATAAAAGACTGAGTCCCAGGACAGTGCTCTTTAATTGTTTGATTTAAATAATTAACGCACGGAAGGACTTATTTTCTATTTTGTGTTTTCCTGTACAATCCTAAACAAGAGCCTTGCTACGCAAATCAGATTCCTTCTGCTCAAACCGGCAGAGGCTGATGTCAACAGCCCCCGAAAACGTGTTGATAAAGCGCACACACACAACACACTGTTCCAAGCACATTGTCTCATCATCAGCACACTGTATAATGTGAGTTTATAAAACGATTAAGG
This sequence comes from Salmo trutta, assembly GCF_901001165.1. Classification (NCBI taxonomy): domain Eukaryota; kingdom Metazoa; phylum Chordata; class Actinopteri; order Salmoniformes; family Salmonidae; genus Salmo; species Salmo trutta. The sequence goes on along the minus strand of NC_042971.1, from coordinate 38,131,428 downwards.
GGATATTGTTATGTCTGGATACTAGATTAATGTAGGCACACAGATGTGCGTGGCCAAGCCCAATATATTATAAACATGATGCAATCCACAACTGCTGCTGCCGCTGACAGACCTTCACATTCCACACTGATCGAATAATAACTGCCAAAACTCAATGTGATGATTTGTTCATAGGCTATAGGCTACACACGACTAAACACACCTGCCAGTCTTCACCTTTCGATTTGCATAGCCTTTAAAAATCATGAAGGCCTACATTATTTACTTACCATTGAAAGGAAAATAACATCTAGATGATACATATCAGGAGTGAAAAATTTGCCTACAAGGTTTTAGTATTGTGAGTGTATTTTGTAACAATGCATTATAACGGATAAGACTGCGCAAATATAAAAGCGTAGGTATAATTTCCTGATAATTCCATACTTTAGATTTCCATTTCTCCTCATGATTCCTCCTTTGACTAGTGTTTTCCATGAAGCAGAAAGCGCATTTTCATAAATAGACCTTGGCCAAGCGCTGCGTATGAAATTTTAATGAAGCCAGAGTCTTGAGTGCAGCGCGAGGGCCTTGGAGATTCATCGCTCCCTCTGATACATTACTATGGCTTTCTCCTCGCTCGCAAACACACACAGCAGCCACTGACTGCTTCAACGGGAGGCCGGCCGCACTATTGACAGCCTGGTTGGATAATAAAGTAGACCAAGAGTAGCGAGGGTGTCCCTCATTTTTGGTCTTTTATTCGAGTTTTATTTATCTTTCTTAAGGGTCACCCCGGTTAGCCATGATCCCTTGCGTTGCATGGGTAAACAAGTTCACCATGCTTCCATCCACCAACTATCTGATGGCCAGAACACACACAGACGCGCGCGCGCACACACACACACACACACACACACTCACACAAACACGGCATTGGAAGTGTTCAATCCCGGCGATGCAATATTTATCAGCGACGTTAGAATATAAATCCCGCCTTCAGCTCGTCTGAGGGCTTACATTTAGGAAGGCAAACACCCACTAAACGCAAACGGCTAAACTACTGCTGCCACGGAAGGTGTGTTGTTACTACCTTGTCTGGGGGGCACATTGGTCTATAGCTCCATATAACGTGCTTATAAAAGGCTTTGCAGGAATGGAGGTGAGACTGAGCTGGGATCAAATTGATGTTGACAAGGTGAACAAGGAATATCTTTGTAGCGGTTGTTGCCTCTGGTTCGAATTAGAGGGGATACAATAAAAAACAAATACGCATAATTTGATCTCTCCCGAGTATGCTGAAAATATGCATATTCGACAGTAATTAAAACATGGCGTCGTAATTTGGAACATTGTATAGATAATCAAGCCTAATGAATGTCGGGGCGGGCCGGGCGGCTAATCAAACGCGGGAGTTATGAGTTTTAATGGGCACAGAACATTCTGACAGTTCCAGGATCCGCATCATTCCATGTCACTCACCCCACCATGCAGCGCGCGCGTAAACAACTGATTATGGAGAGGCATTTTGCGACCTGCCTAAAAAGAGGCATTTATGCAAGCAATAAAATAAATATAAGCTAGAGGTAGGTTACAATACACTAGAAGCTCTTTTATAAAAGCTAGGGAAGTTCTGAACAAAATGAAAAATGCAATTGCATATGAATAATGAAAAATATCGCAGCTGCAAAAATCCAATATGAACAAAACAGGAATCCCAAATCATATTGAGGGGAAACCCGTATGAGTCTCATGTGAAACTTTGGGGGATCCTGAAAGAACAATGTCTTTATTCTAAATCAACAGATCTCAGGGAAATGTGCCCGTATTCCACTGAGTCCAAAACTGAGCCCTGACCAAACAGCCAACATCTTACAGTCCCTGTAAAAATGAATAAACTATAAGGACACAGTTTAGTAGAGGATCATAGAAGGATGATTTTTACTCCTTAATACTTAATAATGTACCTAGAAGGAGGATAATAAGCCCTTCAAATAATTTAATGAATACATATTTCAGATAATTCCATTTCTCTTTTATCTCAATCATAAGACTATCTTTAAATTATTAATATTTTGACAATGTGATCAATATTTCAAAACAATCGAAAAATGCACAGATTTTTATACACAACATCATCTATTTGATAAAATGCGTGTTAAAATGATTTACATTCAAATAAAGATAGAGATGGCAAAAAGCAAACATAAGACTCCAACTCAATGCCAAGAAATAGATGTTTCTCTGCTATTCAAACGGGTCCAGCCTTGGCTCTCATGTTCAATGAACTGTGATCCAGACTTTCATGCGGCTGCTCTAAAATTCGACCGCCTGCATTACTAGGTGCTCAAGAGTTAAAGGAATGGTAAGCATGTTTTTTTAATGTGGATGGATTCGGGGCTGCTCCGGAGAAGGATGTTTCCAAACACACTGGAGATCTTGCTTATTCCACAGACACTGCGCACCACATAGGCATAGGCTGTAGGCCTATAGCTGCTTTCGCAAATCAGGGATAGAGACAGTGACAGGGAGGCCTGAGTTTGAGTCATATGACAAAAAATGTACAGAAACGCTACAATTAATCATGTGGAGTAAAACGAAATATTTTTTAAGCAAAACCTTATTTTGTTTGAAGGAAAAAGTACATTACAATGGTTTTCAATTAATGTGACGAAGAAACATTTTGAAATACCTAAATATATGCTGCAATTACAAGCTAATAAACAGGTCAAATGTACAACTAAAATGATGGGAATGAGAATCAATAACTAAGTGTGTAATACATTTAAATGTATTACATTTAAATAACATACTAGTTAAATATTACTAGAATAAAAATACGTGTTATTATTATTATTATTGTTAGTAGTAGTAGTAGTAGTAGTAGTAGATGTTGTAGTATTAGTACATGCATCAATATTGCCTCATATTGTCTAACTCAACTGAACTACAGCCAGAGATAATTCAGCACCTAGCAACTTGGACAGCTCCACACTGCCGGCCAGCGACAGTGCAGAAACGAACTTAAATAAATCAATAAACACACACACACACACACACACACACACACACACACACACACACACACACACACACACACACACACACACACACACACACACACACACACACACACACACACACACACACACACACACAGACACACACACATACACACAGCAAGATTTTCAGAATCCTTATCCGGCCAAGATACTTCCTCATATTGTCTAACTCCACAGCCACAGCCAGAGATAATTCAGCATCTAGCACCTTGGACAGTTCCACACTACCAGACAGTGCTGAAATTAACTTAAAATAATACAAATAAACAGATAAATAAACACACACACACACACACCAAACACACAGCAATATTTGATTTTCTGAATCCTCATTCAGCCAGTCACTCTAAAACAACTTCAACTCCCTTCATGTCAATACATCATGAAGATGGTCATCTTATCCTTAATTGCATTGTTTCGTTTGCACTTAAAATGTTGTGTAGATAAACGTTAAATAAATAAAAAACATTTTGAAAACCCAAAACAGGTTTGATGTAAGAGGCCTCCATTCAGATACATATACTAATGAGAATATTTAAAGGGCAATTCTACCACTTTTCAACCTCATTTTCAATATCTCCAGCACAATACCAATGTCTACATAATGTGAAAACGGTGCATTTCTATGTGTTGTAGAGGGAAATATAGAGTTAAAAAGTCCTGCCCGATTACATCAACAACCTTTTAAAAACAGTGATTTCCAAACACTAAGATTTAAGGTGAACTGGGGAGCAAAAAAATACCCTCTGGCTAGAAACTCTTAGCAGGTTTTGAAAATTACTTTAAGTCCTACCCTGTGATGTCACAGAGAAGCATTTTGTAGGACCTTACTTCTTAGCTTTTTAAGCATAGATCATAGAAACCCGCCATTTTCACATGTAGACACTGGTATGGTGCTGGACATAATGAATATGAGGTTGAAAAGTGGTGGAATTGCCCTTTAAGAGAAAACTAAACAATGGTATGATTTATTTATCCTCAACCCATTATGCAAGTGGAAGACATAAACTGGGAGCATTCCAGAGTTGCTGTTGTTACATATTATAAGTGCAAGAATGTCTCAAATACTTCTCCTAGGCAGGTGTATGATTTGATTCAAGAAAGTTTCTAATATGCAATACTAAAAGTCCTATGAATGACCAGCTAAACCTTTAAAAAACATATGTAAGCCTATTCAATTATTTAAATATGAATGAATTGTACAACATAATACGTAGGCTAATTAATGTCAACTAATAACTTCTGCTATAATGTAGCTAATTTATTGGTGGCTTGGCTAAATAAACTTACCGACTGCTGGTTTATTTCGTTCAAACAGTATGCTTCATGGGTAAACAAATATAGCACTTCATTTGATCGTGTCTAAATGTTATAACCCAATGTTTCAGAAAACGAATGAATTATCGAGGCTTTCTACATATGTAGCCTGGTTATTGTCGCAGATAGACATTTTTCAGAATCAACAGGCAAACATGAGCAACCACATACAACACAAAAGCAGCACAAATATTCGACTGACTTAGAATGTGACACAAAACAAAAACAGATCTAAATATGAACTTCCATTTAATTCTAGTAAATATGTTGAACGTTCAAAGAAATGTATATAGCCTTCTAATCATGTCTCATAAATAATATATTATAAACTGACAAGATGCCCGAGTCTACCACCGTCCGGTGCTACATAAACCCTGTTTACAGCCGGACACCAGCTAAACACATCCGTTTAGTTAAAGTACAATTTTAATTAAATTTCATTAATTGACGATGGTTATTTCTGGTTATGCATCTCGGATTAAATAGATGCAGTGCGGACTGACACCCTCTCATGTGCTGAAAGGCCATCTATCTCAGGGCAATCGATAGCCTACAAATGCAACGAGCTATGTTAAAGGAAGTTACAAGGGTGAGCAGGCACACAACCATGTATATTACAAAATAGGCCATTCACTGATAATTAAACATTTCAACATGAAAATAGCTTCCTATTATTTAGGAATGTTTACGATTAGAAAAGCCTAAAAGCCCATCCGTTTGAAGAGTCATTCGAATTCATTTAAATATTTGTTTTATATTCAGATAAAAACAATAATTACAAATTCAACTGTCCTCTTCAAACGCACCACACTGACAGAAACCATGTGTGCGTGTGTGTGTGTGTGTGTGTGTGTGTGTGTGTGTGTGTGTGTGTGTGTGTGTGTGTGTGTGTGTGTGTGTGTGTGTGTGTGTGTGTGTGCGTGCGTGCATGGGGATTGGTTCTCTGTAGGCACATTTCTCTACCCTATTTCCGCCCCGCTTCCCTGTAGGGAGCGCCCAGCACATCCAACCCAGGCTATCCAGTCCGGCCCGGTCCGCCTGCCTGCCTACCCCTGCCTCTGCTCTGTTCTGTTCTCGGCTGGAGGGAGCTGACGGGTTGAAGAAGCGCTACTTTCTTGTCTTGGTGATGAATAATGCAGAACTCGGAGGCCAGCAAGTTTCCAGTTAAATACCAATTTGCTTAACCAATGTTTCCACCCTTCGCCAGCTCCACTCAGTGCAGGGGAGTTGGACAGGACCAGCAGCAGGCAGAGTAATTAAAAGAGGAGAGCCACGTGATCAACCAGGGTCAGCGGACATATCTAGAGCCTCGTTAACATCTTTCTAGCTAGCTATCTAAATAGAAGGCTAAGGCTCTGCATAACAACCAGCTCTGAGAAAATAATGCGGAGTCCATACTATCACAGTAACAGCAATAAAAGTGAAGTTAATTCAGCAATTCAAAAGTGTAATGGTGCAATATGCAGAAATCACGTCGCCAATCAATTATAATAATTTGCCTAATTTCAGTTTATGTGACAAAACAAGCACCCAGAGTGCAGAGAATCATTATACCATCTAAACCACTGTAAAATATATTTTCAATAACCAAAAATATTGTATTTTCAGCTGTTTGAAGCTAGTGTACAAAACCAAAACGGAAAGCATAGAAATAGTGCACGTAGAACAGATCTACCGCTTATTAGACTTGTTTTTAATGAGAATGACAGATCTATAACTTGTATATATCTATGTGAATTTGGTGGGTCACCCAAAAAGTGACATGATGCAGCTAAGAAGATGAAATCATTTTGAGGTGTTATTTTGCCTCGAGGAAAAGAGTGGCGATAAGTCGTAAATGTACAATATCTCACTTCTTCAGACTCAACTACATCACTATTAGTATACTCCGTTGGTGATGGGAAAGCGTATTTGGGGGGCCTACTTTGCATCAGACCTGAAGCAGCAGACCTGAAGATCTGAATAGAAAATAACCATTAGGAGAATATAATTGGGATCCAAAATGTACAAGGTTTTGGCAAATTACAGAGGTTTGAGTTAGTCAAGTGTCCGAGTCACTAACATCTTGAAATGTGAGCTTAAATATCTATGGTGTCTGAGAAGGAGGTCTGATGAGGCAACTAATTATCTTGGGAGGGATGATTTATACACTGTCTACTAAAAAGTTAACTATGGCATTGAACCCCACCGTTGGGGATTCCAATCTGCAATGTAGTTTTCGTTGCATCCAGCATCGTGCAAATCCGAAACGTTTTAAAATTATATGGAATATCTTTAAATATGTACCTACATTTGAATCGAATTGTTTGTATATAAAAAAGTCATACTATTGCAAAGTGAAGCCTAATGACTTATGTTGATCCTTGGTTAGCGTTCTTCTGATGAAATACAACCAACACACTGGACGTCAATTAAACGTCTATTCCACGTTGGTTCAACATCATTTCATTGAAATGACCAGGAAACAACGTTAATTCCACCGGTGTGTACCCAGTGGAACATAAAGGCTACTTCAACTAAATGCATCTATCACATGTTATGCTTGTACTGTGTACCTGTTCATAGCTCACATTGTAAAATCATTATTTTACACTTTATACACTAGCCTATTGAGAAAAAGTACTAGGGCCTACATCTGGGAAACAAACAGGAGCTCTAGAGATACTGAGGTCACTTTGGGCAGGGACCATGCAGGTACACAACACCGGAATAAACAGGTTGAGCGAGTGGAGTGATGTTAAACGGTTACATCACACTGTGAGTCCCTACAGTAGGTCTTTCCGGGTGAGGGTTGGAGCGCGAACATGGTTCCACGCAGCGAGCTTACGCTATGCGTAATGACTGGGCGCAGCACTGCCTGCCCCGGGTCTCCTCTGTCCGGCCTCTCCCGGCGATCAGCGCACCGAGACGGGATGTATAGCAGAGACAAACCCGCTGCAAAAGTAAACACAGCCTCCCGTCCCTCCCAATTGTTATTCATAGCATGGATAAATATTTAATACCTTCTAAGGATAGGCCTACCTTTTGTTAACAGAATTACCAACAAGCGTTCCCACAATGAATTCAAATGTGTGTGTGTGTGTGTGTGTGTGTGTGTGCGTGTGTGTGGCTCTGCGGGTGTGGAGCCTGTGTTAAAACGAGGCCGTGCCATCGGGATTCGGGAACTGAACATTCGTTGGTTCTGGCCGTTCCTGTCCCTACACGCCGAAAAAAATGATCTGGAGTAGGATAGATGCCCACTGTACCCCCTCTCAGTCTCTCTCCTCCTTTGCATTATACTTGATCCATTAATAATGAATTGATGAGCGCTAATAAGAACATCAACAGTCGGATATATTAATGAGCGCACTAACTAATAATGAATACAATCCTGAATGACTTGAGGATTTTTCTTTGATTTACACTTTAATGAGGCCTACTTCACTTCCCGCGTGTTTAGAGGAGCGTTGAACATTATCTTAAGAGCCGGGGTTCAACTACTTGACTTTTGCAAACAAATCAATGAAATATTCCTCATTGTTGGCTATAGGCCTATGAGTTAATGAAAACAAAAGGAGGCGATAGCTTATTGATTTCAAATAGTCAGTGCGCCCTTTTTGGGGGCTGAGCAAGACAGAAACGCCCAAGAGACAATGAAAACCCACATTGGTAGATTATCTTTTCTTTTCTCATTTCTGGCTGCGCACTTCATTTTAATGAGTGCATTTGGTTGGAGAGTCACTTGAGATTTACCCAACGACTTGTTGAGGCCACAGAAAGCGCGTCAGAGAAGTCTGCTAGATCGCCATGAAAGTTTAATCAGCCTCGAGCTGGCACTCCTCAGCTCCCGCACAACGTAAAATTCACCCTTTACAAAAGTGCCGGACTAGGCGTGCAGAATTCCCTTACGAGAGACAATGGCGGTTTGCGGCGGGGAATAGCATCATGTTCTATAGAGCAAAAGGGTTGCAATTAATTGGGCCTCTTGGATAGCCTTTAGGGCCAACTAATAGGCCTATCTCAAGATAAGTAAAAAGGAAATCTATTTCTTTGATATCTCTCGATAGAAATGACATTCGCGCATGCGCATATTTAGTCGAGGAGGCATGTTCTGATGGTAGCCATCATGTGTTACTGTTTCATACGACAATGCCTCCCCATCACAACTCCCCCCAGCATGTTTTGTCACTACAATGTTACTACAATGTGTAACCGATCACATAGAGATACATTGAATTACCAATCAGGTATCGACCCCCCCAGTTGTCTGCATAACTTTGTTAGCCCACTGAGTTAGAGCCTAGATATGAGTTAGGTAAGTAAACTAACTCAGGCAAGGTTAGTAGGCTAAACCACCCACAGTTGCTGTATTATTCATTGTTAACAAAGCGTCACTTCACCCTCGTTCATATTCCCAGTGCATGGTCAACCACATACCTAATTAATAGGAAACGAAAGCCTGTGAGAGAGTCTTTGAACAAAAAAGGTATATCTAACAGCCCATTAACGAGCAAAAATCTTAAAGTAACTGCCCAGTGTTTCCAGATTTCTTTGAAATATGACCTATAATTACTTACAATATGAATTAAATAGTTTTCCTTCCAATTTTTTTCTTCAATTAAGTATGTTAAAAAAGCAGTCTTGAGTTGGAATAGTGTGGTGTATACCTTTCCATAAAATATATTTACGCAAGTAGACCGGGATTGGCCAGCTTATCCTCCTCTAGACAGCTGATTGGCTATCTCATCCTCCTCAGCATTTTTGAAAGTCAGTTTTGAGATCTGAACTTGAAGTGGGGTTTCTCCAATTTATGCGTTGGCCACAAATACGAGTATGGGACTAGTCAACCACTATATTTGGGTATGAGTTAACAGAATATGCATTTTCACTGAGCAGTTATTTTAAATTAGGGCAAAGAGATTCTGACTAACAGTACATGGTCGAGACCAGGGCTCTCCAACCCTGCTCCTGGAAAGCTACCCTCCTGTATTTTTAATTCCAACCCCAGTTGTAACAAACCACTTTGCATGTATGTGCTTATAAAATAAGTGTAGCGTTACATTTTTTTATCACAGGCTCTCTAACTGGCTATACATATGCAAATTTGGCTACCATCCTTTCATTTCAGGAAAGGGGATGTGAAGGTTGGGTTGGTTGGTGAAACGACTGAGCCCTAAATAGGCCTCGGAGTGTTGGGTCGTTCCGTGTCATTTCAGCAAGCCATGACACCCACCATCTCAGATTGTTCTGAAATAATTTCTGTTGTTCGAAACAGATAAGATTAGCATTCCTGCAACATTATTTTGTTGAAATATAACTTGATCTCTGATAAATTAAGCTAATTGATTGCACCCAAATTGGCCAATTAATTTATAGGATTCATATAATATCCAATAAATATAGTACCTAACATCCGATTTGGACCATCCGATATGGTCCTCACCCCATAAGCAGTTTATGGACATGGTATGACAGCAGCCAATTCTTCTTTTTTTTTTTTACCTGCCCACTGTTTCAAATGCTTCAAACTTTTGAGCACAAATCCAAATCCTGTATAAGTAACACCATTGAGATGCACAATCAATTTTTGATAATTTAGGATGATTTGGACACAAAATAATAAATAAATAAAAAAAACATACAAATGCTAATATGCAGTACCAGTCAAAAGTTTGGACACACCTACTCATTCAAGGGTTTTTCTTTATCTGTACTCCTTTATACATTGTACAATAATAGTGAAGACATCAAAACTATGAAATAACACATGTGGAATCATGTAGTAACCAAAAAAGTGTTAAACAAATCAAAATATATTTTAGATTTTAGATTCTTCAATGTAGCCACCCTTTGCCTTGATGGCAGCTATAAACACTCTTGGTATTCTCTCAACCAGCTTCACCTGGAATGCATTTCCAACAGTATTGAAGGAGTTCCCACATATGCTGAGCACTTTTTGGCTGCTTTTCCTTCAATCTGCAGTCCAACTCATCCCAAACCATCTCAATTGGGTTGAGGTTGGGTGATTTTGGAGGCCAGGTCATCTGATGCAGCACTCCATCACTCTCCTTTTTGGTCAACTAGCCCTTACATAGCCTGGAGGTGATTTGGGTCATTGTCCTGTTGAAAAAAAACAAGTGCAAACCAGATGGGATGGCGTATCGCTGCAGAATGCTGTGGTAGCCACAATGGTTAAGTATGCTTTGAATTCTAAATAAATCACTGACAGTGTCACCAGCAAAGCACCCCCACACCATAACACCTCCTCCATGCTTCACGGTGGGAACCACACATGCAGAGATCATCTGCTCAACTACTCTGCATCTCACAAAGACACAGGGGTTTGGACTCATCAGACCAAAGGACAGATTTCCATTGCTCGTGTTTCTTGGCCCAAGCAAGTCTCTTCTTTTTGATATTTTATTTCACCTTTATTTAACTAGGTAAGCTAGTTGAGAACAAGTTCTCATTTACAACTGCAACCTGGCCAAGATAAAGCAAAGCAGTGTGACACAAACAACAACACAGAGTTACATATGGAATAAATAAGCGCACAGTCAATAACACAATAGAAAAAAAGAAAGTACATATACAGTGTGTGCAAAACAACAATTTAGAAAATTAACACTGGAGTGATAGATGAGCAGATGGTGATGTGCAAGTAGAAATGCTGGTGTGCAAAAGAGCAGAAAAGTAAATAAAAACAATATGGGGATGAGGTAGGTAGATTGGCTGGGCTATTTACAGATGGGCTATGTAGAGCTGCAGCGATCAGTTAGCTGTTCAGATGGCTGATGTTTAAAGTTAGTGAGGGAAATATAAGTCTCCAGCTTCAGTGATTTTTGCAATTCTTTCCAGTCATTGGCAGCAGAGAACTGGAAGAAAAGGCGGCCAAAGGAGGTGCTGGCTTTGGGGATGACCAGTGAGATATTCCTGCTGGAGCACGTGCTGCGGGTGGGTGTTGTTATCATGACCAGTGAGCTGAGATAAAGTGGAGCTTTACCTAGCATAGACTTATAGATGACCTGTAGCCAGTGGGTCTGGCGACGAATATGTAGCGAGGGCCAGCCGACTAGAGCATACAGGTGACAGTGGTGGGTGGTATAAGGGGCTTTGGTGACAAAACGGATGGCACTGTGATAGACTGCATCCAGTTTGCTGAGTAGAGTTTTGGAAGCTATTTTGTAAATGACATCGCCGAAGTCGAGGATCAGTAGGATAGTCAGTTTTACGAGGGTATGTTTGGCGGCGTGAGTGAAGGAGGCTTTGTTGCGAAATAGGAAGCTGATTCTAGATTTAATTTTGGATTGGAGATATTTAATATGAGTCTTGAAGGAGAGTTTACAGTCTAGCCAGTCTAGCCAGACACCTAGGTATTTGTAGTTGTCCACATATTCTAAGTCAGAACCCTCCAGAGTAGTGATGCTGGTCGGGCGGGCGGGTGCGGAAAGCGAACGGTTGAAAAGCATGCATTTGGTTTTACTAGCGTTTAAGAGCAGTTGGAGGCCTTCTTATTGGTGTCCATTAGTAGTGGTGTGTTTGCAGCAATTCGACCATGAAGGCCTGATTCACGCATTCTCCTCTGAACAGTTGATGTTGAGATGTGTCTGTTTCTTGAACTCTGTGAAGCATTTATTTGGGCTGCAATTTCTGAGTCTGGTAACTCTAATGAACTTATCCTCTGCAGCAGAGGTAACTCTGCGTCCTCCTTTCCTGTGGCGGTCCTCATGAGAGCCAGTTTCATCATAGCGCTTGATGGTTTTTGCGACTGCACTTGAAGAAATTTTAAAAGTTCTTGAAATTGACACAACTGATCGGCTCAAACGTATTAAGAAGGAAAGAAATTCCACAAATTAACTTTTAACAAGACATATATGTTAATTGAAATGCATTCCAAGTGACTACCTCATGAAGCTGGTTGAGAGAATGCCAAGAGTGTGCAAAGTCACACTTCCGGCGCTGACTAAGATGGCCGCCTCTCTTCGCGTTCCTAGGAAACTAGGCAGTGTTTTGCTTTTTTAAGTGTTATTTCTTAAATTGTTACCCCAGGTAATCTTAGGTTTTTACTACATACAGTCGGGAGGAACTATTGGATATAAGAGCAACGTCAACTCACCAACATCACGACCCGAAATACAACTTTCCCGAAGCGGATCCTCTGTTTGGCCCACCACCCAGGACAATGGATCGGATCCCAGCAGGCGACCAAAAACAACGACTTCGTAGAAGAAGGGGCAGACGGAGCGGTCTTCTGGTCAGGCTCCGTAGACGGGTACATCGCGCACCGCTCCCGAGCATACTACTATATACTGTACTCCTTACCATCTATTACATCTTGCCTATGCCGTTCGGCCATCACTCATTTATATATTTTTATGTACATATTCGTATTCATTCCTTTACACTTGTGTGTATAAAGTAGTTGTTGTGGAATTGTTAGGTTATATTACTTGTTAGATATTACTGCATGGTCGGAACTAGAAGCACAAGCATTTCGCTACACTTGCATTAACACCTGCTAACCATGTGTATGTGACAAATACATTTGATTTGATTTGATTTTGAAGCTGCCATCAAGGCAAAGAGTGGCTACTTTGAAGAATCTAAAATCTAAAATATATTTTGATTTGTTTAACACTTTTTTGGTTACTACATGATTCCATATGTGTTTTTTCATAGTTTTGATGTCTTCACTATTATTCTACAACGTAGATACCTTGGAATGAGTAGGTGTGTCCAAACTTTTGACTGGTGCTGTAGGTACCATTGACTTGCATTGGATTTTTGCCACCAATGTTAAAAAGTTTGCAATTGAAACAGTGGACAACAGACGAAAACATGGATTGCTGTCATACCTTGTACATAGACTACTGACAGAGTAAGGAAACCAATTTGTCATTTTGAGATTTGGGTGAACTAGCCCTTTAAAAAATACCTGGAACAGCACCATCTAGTGGTCAGAACCTGGTAATATCAGGAGGTAGGAAGGAACATAAACCTAACAACTGCATTTTTTCTGAACAGGGAACCCCCCCACACCAAGGCTGAAGAAACAAGACTCTGAGCCGCAGCTCCATACTACAGATACTGTATACTCGTTGCTGGCTTGGGGTTTGGGTGGTCCATGGATGGCTTTTCACCATTTCGAAAATCTCTTTCCTGTGCTTTTTGAGGTGGAACAACCTGCTGGTCACATATTCATGCTTCAACATTACTGCTGGGAAATGCTGGTCTTCCCTGCTCTGCTCCACACCAGCCTCCATTAAGTGTGTGGAATATGCATATTATGGCAGATCTAATATTAAAAGCTTTTATTGGCTTGATACTAGCATATTCATGAGTGTCACCTAATGGACTGATGGAGATGGGGGGTTCAACATCGAGGACGATGCTACGCTACTCTGACAGATGGACAGACAGCATCTGAGATATATTCACTGTCGATGTGTTTTGCCATATAATAAACTGGTATTGTTTATTTATGATACACAGATTTAAATGGAAAACCAATATACAGTGGCTTGCGAATGTATTCACCCTCTTGGCATTTTTCCTATTTTGTTGCCTTTCAACCTGGAATTGAAATGTATTTTTGGGGGGTTGTATCATTTGATGTACACAACATGCCTACTACTTCGAAGATTCAAAATATTTCTTATTGTGAAACAAACAAGAAATAAGACAAAAAAAACTGAAAACTTGAGCATGCATAACTATTCACCCCCCAAAGTCAATACTTTGTAGAGGCACCTTTAGCAGCAATTATAGCTGCAAGTCTCTTGGGATATGTCTCAAAAGCTTGGCACATCTAGCCACTGGGATTTTTGTCCATTCTTCAAGGCCAAACTGCTCCAGCTCTTTCAAGTTGGATGGGTTCTGCTGGTGTCCAGCAATCTTTAAGTCATACCACAGATTCTCAATTGGATTGAGGTCTGGGCTTTTACTAGGTCATTCCAAGACATTTATATGTTTCCCCTTAAACCAGTCGAGTGTTGCTTTAGCAGTATGCTTAGGGTCATTGTCCTGCTGGAAGGTGAACCTCCGTCCCAGTCTCAAATCTCTGGAAGACTGAAACAGGTTTCCCTCAAGAATTTTCCTGTATTTAGCGCCATCCATCATTCCTTCAATTCTGACCAGTTTCTCAGTCCCTGCCGATGAAAAACATCCCCACAGCATGATGCTGCCACCACCATGCTTCACTGTGGGGATGAGGTTCTCGGGGTGATGGGAGGTGTTGGGTTTGCGCCAGAAAAAGTGTTTTCCTTGATGGCCAAAAAGCTCAATTTTAGTCTCATCTGACCAGAGTACCTTCTTCCATATGTTTATGGTTATCTTTGGTCTCTTTGTTGCCTCTCTGATTAATACCCTCCTTGCCTGGTCTGTGAGTTTTGGTGGGCAGCCCTCTCTTGACAGGTTTGTTGTGGTGCCATATTCTTTCAATTTTTTAATAATGGATTTAATGGTGCTCCGTGGGATGTTTAACGTTTCCTATATTTTTTTATAACCCAACCCTGGTCTGAACTTCTCCACAACTTTGTCCCTGACTTGTTTGGAGATCTCCTTGGTCTTCATGGTGCCGCTTGCTTGGTGGTGCCCCTTGCTTAGTGGTGTTGCAGACTCTGGGGTCTTTCAGAAAAGGTGTATATATACTGAGATCACGTGACACTAAGATTGCACATAGGTGGACTTTATTTAACTAATGTGACTTCTGAAGGTAATTGGTTGCACCAGATCTTATTCAGGGGCTTCATAGTAAAGGGGGTGAATACATGCACGCACCACTTTTCCATTTGAAATGTTTTAGAATTTTTTGAAACAAGTTATTTTTTTCATTTCACCAATTTGGACTATTTTGTGTATGTCCATTACATGAAATCCAAATAAAAATCTATTTAAATTACAGGTTGTAATGCAACAAAATAGGAAAAACACCAAGGGGATGAATACTTTTGCAATGTCACGTTCACTCACCAAAACAACAAAACAGGAGAAAATGAAATGTGACGTTCTGGGGCTGCTCACAGGCAGCTACACAAAAGCAAGATCCCACAATCACAGGTGGGAAAAGGGCTGCCTAAGTATGATCCCCAATCAAAGACAACGATAGACAGCTGCCTCTGATTGGGAATCATACCCGGCTAACAAAGAAATAGAAAACATAGAATGCCCACCCCACATCACACCCTGAGCTAACCAAAATGAGAAATAAAACGGCTCTCTAAGGTCAGGGCGTGACAGTACCCCCCTCCCCCCCAAAGGTGCGGACTCCCGGCCGCAAACCTGAACCTATAGGATAGGGTCCGGGTGTGCATCTACCCTTGGTGGCGGCTCCGGTTCGGGGCGTAGCCCCCGCTCCGCCCGCTGATCCTTCCACTTTTGTGTAACCGGACCCTGGATCGGACCGTGGATCGTCGCCGGAGGAACCTGAACATGGATCATCACTGGAGGCTCTAAACTGCCAACCGCCGTTGGAGGCTCTGGACTGCCGACCGATGCTGGAGGCTCTGGACTGCGGACCGCCGCTGGAGGCTCTGGACTGCGGACCGCCGCTGAAGACTCTGGACTGCGGACCGCCGCTGGAGACTCTGGACTGCGGACCGTCACTGGAGACTCTGGATTGCGGACCGTCGCTGCAGGCTCTGCGCCATGGATCGTCGCTACAGGCTCCGCGCCATGGATCATCACTGGAGGCTTCGTGCCATGGATCATCACTGGAGGCTCCAGGCCATGGATCATCACTGGAGGCTTTGTGCCATGGATCATCACTACAGGCTCCGGGCCATGGATCATCACTGGAGGCTTCGTACCATGGATCATCACTGGAGGCTTCGTACGTGGAGCCGGAACAGGTCTCACCAGACTGGGGAGACGCACTGGAGACCGGGTGCGTGGGGCTGGCACAGGATATACTAGGCCGTGGAGGGCTGCCTAAGTATGATTCCCAATTAGAGACAACGATAGACAGCTGCCTCTGATTAGGAACCATACTCGGCCAAACACAAAGAAATATATGACATAGAATGCCCACCCCATATCACACCCTGACCTAACCAAACAGAGAAAAACGTCTCTCTCAGGTCAGGGCGTGACATGCAAGGCTCTGTTCTCCACTATAGGCTTCTCAAATATGTGTAGAGTGTCTGTGATATAATGATAATAATAATAATAAATGAAACTTTAATAGTGCTTTTCATTACAATCTCAAAGTGCTCAACGCAACCCAAAAAAATGTATCACGGCAAGCACGGTAGTTCATTAATGGCTTGAACAATCTGCTCCAGGAGGAAGGCTAGAGTAGAGGCAGTTCGGAGATGAAACGGATGGGGGGTCACCGAATGGTCCAGAGCCGTTTATCAGGGCAGCCAGGCCCATGCCGTCGCTGAAGCAGCGCTTCTCTGTCGTGGTCTCTGAAGTCAGACTCCATGGGTTGAACTCCCCTAGTACCGATGTGTAGCACCCACCTGGGTGAAGCCACGACAGCCGTGAAGGCGCCAGAACATCACACTGCATATCAGACTAGAATAGTCCGCCTTGAAGCTAACTGATGGAGAAAACTGCTCAAAACTTAAACATTAGCATATTCAACATGCCTGCCATCTCCAAACATCATCCCCTTACTTTGAATCAAAACATACCTAGTTATCTAGTAGTTTGCTACCAAGTTACCTAGCTGAGCTTCTGGATGACTGTGACACATTAGTTAGGCGAAACCAACTGACTTGCCAGTCATGCCATGCCGATAGTTAACAAATTAGCAAACAAAAACAAAAATGTTGATAAAAGTGCAATCAAAGCACTTAAAAATATTTTGGTTATTCTGTAGAACAATTGAACAAACATCTAGTTATGGAGTGAGGGTGCAATAAACATATTTGCAACAACTTGGTCCCTTGTTATATCCCTATGATATTGTCAGTTCGTATATCCTCTGCACAACTCCTTCACTACACTGGTAATGTCTGGAACAGGAACAAAAATATAATTGGAAAATGTCCCAATGACAACCAACCATCAACTTATAAACTTGCAACTCAGCATTTCTGCAGTGTGCCGGGTGAAAGAAAGGGTGTGGAGAGGGGGCTGCCTGCTTTCCTGCGTCAACCCCATCAAGCTTCATCCATCCCCCGACCATGAGCAGTGGGGTGGGGTGGGGGGTATAGAAAGGGTGGAGGGGGATGCAGGCGGTGCGGAGGTGAGACGGTGAGAGGAGGAAGAGTAAATGTCCTCCCTGATTAGCCCAGGCCTGTGTGAGTGCACTAATGCAGCTCTCTATTAGCATGTTTTATAGGATGCCACAGGCAGTGCTGCTCTGCTTCCCGTTTGGTATGTCACAACTCATATCAGTCACACCGCCTCCTGTCGTGCGTGTGGTGTGTGTTTGAGTGTGTGTGAGCAAGTGTGAACGCCCGTGCGAGTGTGTGCCATGTTCCGTCATGACTGCGCCTCTCTGCACATTTTACATGCACTCAGTCAGAGTGGGGAGCAGGCCTCCCAGTATGGCCCCCTAGGGGGAGGGGACAAGGGGCCAGACCACTGCGGTCTGCACATCTGCACCCATGTCCCCTGAGTCTGAATGTTCCAGCATGGAACATCTCTGTGATCCAGACTCCCAGAAAGAAGAACCACGGCTTGGAATCCTCGGAGAGAAAGAGAAAGAGAGAGGAAGATTGGCTCCTTAGATTGTTATGACATTAGCTCAGTCAGGCACAAAGACATCCCACTGGGCAAAGACGTCAATTCAACGTCTAACGCACATTGTTACCATAAAATTTCATTGAAATGAAATGGAAACAACGCTGATTCAACCAGGGTGTGCCCAGTGCAATGGTTCTGGAATGTTGTAACAGTGCACTACCCAGACGTCCCTCATCTGTGTTTACCATCCACATTTATTAAAAAGTTATTTAAAAAAACACTGAGAAATGAAGGTCAAAGCCAGGTCTCCCCAAATTGGCTCTGTGTAAAATTGTTGTTTAGCTGTGGGCATTTCCATGTAAAAGAACCCATGAACACCAATGTGAAGTTCATAGGATCATGTCAAATCTAGTGTCAAAGGACAGCTGAGTCTACATTTTTGAGAAATGAAGGCATATATGTTAGGAATAAGCATATACCAGAAAAAGTCTTAAAAGGTATAAGAAATACATCAACCACTGCAATGTTGAAGTAATATCAGCACTTACAGTGCATTTGGAAATACTCAGACCCCTTGACTTTTTACACATTTTGTTACATTACAGACTTATTCAAAAATGTATTAAATTGTTTTTTTTCCCTCATCCATCTACACACAATACCTCATAATGACAAAGCAAAAACAGTTTTTTAGACATTTTTGCAAATGTATTAAAAATAAGAAACAGAAATATCACATTTACATAAGTATTCAACCCTTTACTTAGTACTTTGTTGAAGCACCTTTGGCAGCGATTACAGCCTTGAGGTATGACGCTACACGATTGGAACACCTGTATTTGGGCAGTTTCTCTCATTATTCTCTGCAGATCCCTCAAGCGCTGTCAGGTTGGATGGGGAGCGTCGCTGCACAGCTACTTTCAGGTCTTTCCAGAGATGTTCGATCGGGTTCAAGTCTGGGCTCTGGCTGGGCCACTCAAGGACATTCAGAGACTTGTCCTGAAGCCACTCCTGTGTTGTCATGGTTGTGTGCTTAGGGTTGTTGTCCTGTTTGAAAGTAACCCTTCACCCCAGTCTGAGTGCCTCTGGAACAAGTTTTCATCAAGGATCTCTCTGTACTTTGCTCCATTCATCTTTACCTCGATCCTGACTAGTCTCAGAGTCCCTGATAATGAAAAACATCCCCACAGCATGATGCTGCCACCACCATGCTTCACCGTAGGGATGGTGCCAGGTTTCCTCCAGACATGACGTCTGGCAATCAGGCCAAAGAGTTCCATCTTGGTTTCATCAGACCAGAGAATCTTGTTTCTTATGGTCTGAGAGTTCTTTAGGTGCCTTTGGCAAACTCTAAGCGGGCTGTCATGTGCCTTTTACTTAGGTGTGGCTTCCGTCTGACCACTCTACCATAAAGGCCTGATTGGTGGAGTGCTAAAGAGATGGTTGTCCTTCTGGAAAGTTCTCCCATCTCCACAGAGGAATTCTAAAGCTCTGTCAGAGTGACCATCGGGTTCTTGGCCACCTCCCTGACCAAGGCCCTTCTCCCCTGATTGCTCAGTTTGGCTGGGTGGCCAGCTCTAGGAGGAGACTTGGTGGTTACAAACTTCTTCCATTAAAGAAAGATGGAAGCCACTGTGTTTTTGGGGACCTTCAATGTTTTAGATATTCTTTGGTACACTTCTCCATATCTGTGCCTCGACACAATCCTGTGTCGGATCTCTACGGACAATTCCTTCGACCTCATGGCTTGGTGTTTGCTCTGACATGCACTGCCAACTGTGGGACCATGTATAGACAGGTGTGCCTTTCCAAATCATATCCAATCAATTGAATTTACCACAGGTGGACTCCAATGAAGTTCTCAATGATGATCAATGGAAACAGGATGCACCTGAGCAAAATGTTCGAGTTATAGCAAAGGGTCTGAATACTTGTGTAAATAAGGTATCTGTTTTTTATTTGTAATAAATTTGCAAAAAAATCTGAAAACCTGTTTTCGCTTTGTCATTATGGGGTATTGTGTGTAGATTGATGAGGACATTTTTTTATTTAATTATTTTTAGAATAAGGCTGTAAAGTAACAAAATGTGAAAAAAGGGAAGGGGTCTGAATACTTTCCGAAAGCACTGTATATTTTGTTTTGGGGAAATGATTTGCCTTGTATAAGTTAAAGTAACATTGCCATGTTCCTTGAAATTCCATTACCTAAAACCTGCATACAGTATCTTTAAGATATGTTATATTTTTGCAGCCTCACAAGGACCTATTAATTAGTTTGTATTTTTATTAATATCCATTTGGTTTATAAATGATTAAGTGATTTAAACTCAAAATTCTGTTAGCAAATTTCTAACAGAATTTCTGAAGAATCAGTTATGGAATTACTGCATTTGAATTGGCTGCAATGGGAAATCATAATAGCCATAAACCGCAGTTGGTGTTCCTGCTAATGTCCTCTCTTTCACTGCCTACAGACCCTCCCCCACCCTCCCTTTGGCAAATCTGATCACGACTCCATTTTGCTCCTCCCTTCCTATAGGCAAAAATTCAAACAGGAAGTACCCGTGCTAAGGTCTAATCAACGCTGGTCTGACCAATTGGAATCCATACTTCAAGATTGTTTTGATCACGCAGACTGGGATAAGTTCTGGGTAGTCTCCGAGAATAACATTGACAAATACATTGATATGGTGGCTGAGTTTATCAGGAAGTGAATAGGAGACGTTGTACCCACTGTGACTATTAAAACCTACCCTAACCAGAAACTGTGGATAGATGGCAGCATTCGCGCAAAACTGAAAGTGCGAATCACCGCATTTAATCATGGCAAGGTGACTGGGAATATGGCTGAATATTATTACCTCGGTAAGACAAACAAACAAGCAAGAAGTCAGTATAGAGACAAAGTGGAGTCGCAATTCAATGGCTCAGACACAAGACGTATGTGGCCGGGTCTACAGAACATCACGGATTACAAAGGGAAAACCAACCACGTCGTGGGCACCGACATCTTGCTTCCGGACATGCTAAACACCTTCTTCGCCTGCTTTGAGAATAACACAGTCCCACCGACGCGGCCCGTTCCCAAGGAATGTGGGCTGTCCTTCTCTGAGGCCAACGTGAGTAAAACATTTAAGCGTGTTAATCCTCGCAAGACTACCAGCCCAGACGGCATTCCTAGCTGCGTCCTCAGAGCATACGCAGACCAGCTGGCTAGAGTGTTTACGGACATATTCAATCTCTCCCTAACCCAGTCTGCTGTCCTCACATGCTTCAAGATGTCCACCATTGTTCCTGTACCCAAGAAAGCAAAGGTAAATTAACTAGATGACTATCGCCCCGTATCACTCACTTCTGTCATCATGAAGTGCTTTGAGAGACCAGTCAAGGATCATATCATCTCTATCTTACCTGACACACTAGACCCATTTCAATTTGCATACCGCCCAAATAGATCCACAGACGATGCAATCGCCATCACACTGCACTATCCCATCTTAACAAGAGGAATACCTATGTAAGAATGCTGTTCATTGACTATAGCTCAGCATTCAACAACATAGTACCCTCCAAGCTCATCATTAAGCTTGAGGCTCTGGGTCTAAACCCCACCCTGTGCATCTGGGTCCTGGACTTCCTGACGGGCCGCCCCTAGGTGGTGAAGGTAGGCAACAACACCTCCACTTCGCTGATCCTCAACACTGGGGCCCCACAAGGGTGAGTGCTCAGTCCCCTCCTATACTCCCTATTCACCCATGACTGCATGGCCACACACACCTCCAACTCAATAATCAAGTTTGCAGATGACACAACAGTAGCAGGCCTGATTACCAACAATGACGAGACAGCCTACAGAGAGGAGGTGAGGTCCCTGGGAGTGTGGTGCCAGGAAATAACCTCGCACTCAACGTCAACAAAACAAAGGAGATGATCGTGGACTTCAGAAAATAGCAAAGGGAGCACGCACATCGACGAGACCGCAGTGGAGAAAGCGGAAAGCTTCAAGTTCCTTGGTGTACACATCACAGACAAACTGAAATGGTCCACCCACACAGACAGTGTGGTGAAGAAGTCGCAACAGTGTCTCTTCAACCTCAGGAGGCTGAAGAAATTTGGCTTGGTACCGAAAGCCCTCACAACCTTTTACAGATGCACAATTGAGAGAATCTTGCCGGGCTGTATCACTGCCTGGTACGGCAACTGCACAGCCCACAACGGCAGGGCTCTCCAGAGGGTGGTGCTGTCTGCCCAACACATCACTGGGGGCAAACTACCTGCCCCCTAGGACACCTACAGCACTCAATGTCACAGGAAGGCCAAAAAGATCATCAAGGACAACAACCACCCGAGCCACTGCCTGTTCACCCCGCTATCATCCAGAAGGCGAGGTCAGTACAGGTGTATCAAAGCGGGGACCGAGAGACTGAAAAACAGCTTCTATCTCAAGGCCATCAGACTGTTGCATAGCCACCACTAGCACATTAGAGGCTGCTGCCCTATATACATAGACTAGAAATCACTGGACACTTTAATAATGGAACACTAGTCACTTTAATAATGTTTACATATTTTGCAATACTCATCTCATATGTATATACTGTATTCTATTCTATTCTACTATATCTTAGTCTATGCCGCTTTGACATTGTTCATCCAAATATTTATACATTCTTTATTCCATTCCTTTACTTGAGATTTGTGTGCATTGTGTATTGTTGTGAAATTGTTAGATATTACTTGTTAGATATTACTGCACTGTTCGAGTTAGAAACACAAGCATTTTGCTACACATGCAATAACATCTGCTAAACATGTGTATGTGACCAATACAATTTGATTTGATTTGATTTGATACTGTTATGTTCAGCTCATAACAGTTTTCTTTCTCTTTCTGGTGGTCAAAGCAAGTGTGAAAACAGTCTGGAAAACCCCTCCCTTTCTCTATTCCTCTTTCTCTCTGCCTCTCGCTCTCTCTCTCTCTCTCTCTCTCACTCTTCTCTCTCTCTCCAGTTAATGTCAACTCTCCCGGTTCTTACGGACACCTACCAATGAGCCCCCTCGCTTTCCATTTACTGTAACCAGCATCCTTACCCACTGAGCACCGACCAACATCAGACGTCCATGGACGTTGAAAAGTAGTTGAAATTTGTTCAGTCCGCCATGGCCTTGATTTCCACGTCCACAGACAAAATATTTTTGGTCCCGACCAGTTTTGATTAGGCCCAAACATAGACGTCTAGTGCTATGCTCTCCAAACCTGTGAAACATAGATGGCTATGCTTGGTTCAGATTTGGTCCAGTCCAAACCAATCATAGCCGTCTATGTTTCACAGGTTTGGAGAGCACAGCACTGTACAGCACAGTACAGTAGAGTGCAGTAAAGTAAAAAAAAAAGCTTATTGGAGTAGTGTTCAGTACAGTACAGTAAAGCACAATAGAGTTCAGTAGGGGAGAACTGGGACGAAAGTAACACTTTTAGTGTTTTTCCTAATTACTCCATGAACGATAAAGCTAGAGAGATCATATCTTATTACCATTAGCAACTGTGCTTTCATTTATAAAGTAAATTAGTTTAAACGAAACAGAACAAAAATATAAATTCAACATGTAAAGTGTTGGTCCCATATTTCATGAGCTGAAATAAAAGATACCAGAAATTTTCCATACGCACAAAAAGCTTAATTTGTTTACGTCCTTCTTCGTGAGCATTTCTCCTTTGCCAAGATAATCCATCCAACTGACAGGTGTGGCATATCAAGAAGAAGATTAAACCCCCCTAGAGTTGATTGACGCACTGGTGTGTCAATCTAAGTAACATAATAAAGAATTCCCGATCTAAATCTGTCAATTTAAGACAGAGATATCTGGTGTGTCTCACTCTATCAATCCTCCACATGCGTCTCAATCCACTGCATCCGCCTATGTCAAAATTCCGCATATAAGGTGGCAGAGCTAAACCGGTACTGGTTTTTAAAAAAATATGGAAGTATGAAGGTCATTTTGTGCCTTCCCCAAAAAAAGGGTTAAATATGTGTAAAAAAAAAACAAATATTTCATGAGCAAAAATCGCCCACTTCTTCCATGGCCTGCATATGTCACCCATTGAGTATGTTTGGGATGTTCTGGCTCGACGTCCAGTTCCTGGCAACATTCAGCAAATTTGCACAGCCATTAAAGTGGGACAACATTCCACAGGGCACATCAACAGCCTTATCAACTCTTTGCGAAAGAGATGTGTTGCGCTGCATGAGGCAAATGGTGGTCAAACCAAATACTGACTGGTTTTCTGATACACGCCCCTACCTTTTACTTGAAGGAATCTGTGGCCAACAGCAGCATTTCTGCATTCCCAGTTATGTGAAATCCATAGATTAGGACCTAATGAATTTATTTAAATTGACTGTCTTACTTATATGAACTGTAACTCAGTAAAATCTTTTAAATTGTTGCATGTTGCGTTTCTATCTTTATTCAGTGTAAATGGAGGGAGAACAGAACTACCGCAATACTACTTTTGTACCTGCCAGGAGTAAAAGAGCCTTGGGATGAAAATAACACCTGGCGAGAATTGAACAATATCTGTCTTATCTCCATATTTCTGGTGTGTAATGATCTTTACTTTCAACAAATGTACCATCAGCCATAATTTGTGTTGAGTTTAATAATTAATGCTATAGGTTTGAAATTTATGAAAATGAACCATAAACATAGCAATTTTGCACAACCACAATATTTAGCCTAACTATATTAATCAGACTAAAATGCATCACATAATATCTATATTAACCAGAATTTTCTCATCTTCTCATCAATGTAGTACGATATATTTTTCAACATTTTCAATGACTATTCATGCTTAGATCTACCAATCAGGTGTGCTCCAGCTGTCCTTGTTATGCACTCTCCTTGTGTCTTGATGGAATAAACGTTTTTATTCTCTTCACAAACGGAAAACTCATCATGATTATCACATTACCATGGCTTCACACAAGGTAATTGAACCCCAGAATCATAAAGATATATCTTTTTAAACACTAACCTGTCAATAGAAGCTTGTGAGAAGTTGAACCATCAAGTCAATTGATTAACGCATAATTCTAATGATGTCATGAATAATTTTCAAACATTCAGTCACTTGTTGATATTTTGCTAACATTATAAAAGCAATATGAACTAGAGGATAAATGGCCTGCTCTTAAATGGTTTTTAAAATGATTTATTCCAGGTCATCCATTTTTTACATTGTGTTACTTTCGTTCTACCTGTCTCTCCTTTAACTTCTCCCAGGATAACACCCAAGACTGACTAGCATGATAATTGAAACCTATGCTCTTACTAGATGGGTTAAGAAAATTACATACAGTGGCAAGAAAAAGTATGTGAATCCTTTGAATTACCTGGATTTCTGCATAAATTGGTCAAATCATTTCATCTGATCTTTTTTTATTTTAAATTTTTTATTTCACCTTTACTTAACCAGGTAGGCCAGTTGAGAACAAGTTCTCATTTACAACTGCAACCTGGCCAAGATAAAGAAAAGCAGTGTGACAAAAACAACAACACAGTTACACATGGGATAAACAAACGTAAACACAATAGAAAAAAACACAATAGAAAAATCTATGTACAGTGTGTGCAAATGTAGTAAGGTTAGGGAGGTAAGCAATAAATAGGCCATAGTGGTGAAGTAATTACAATTTAGCATTAACACTGGAGTGATAGATGTTCAGATGATGATGTGCAAGCAGAGATACTTGGGTGCAAAAGAGCAAAAATAAACAATAATAACAATATGGGGATGAGGTAGTTGGGTGTGCTATTTACAGATGGGCTATGTACAGGTACAGTGATCGGTAAGCTGCTCTGACAGCTGATGCTTAAAGTTAGTGAGGGAGATATAAGTCCCCAGCTTCAGTGATTTTTGCAATTTGTTCCAGTCATTGGTAGCAGAGAACTGGAAGGAAAGGCGGCCAAAGCAGGTGTTGGCTTTGGGGATGACCAGTGAAATATACCTGCTGGAGCGCGTGCTACGGGTGGGTGTAGCTATGGTGACCAGTGAGCTGAGATAAGGCAGAGCTTTACCTAGCAAAGACTTATAGATGACCTGGAGCCAGTGGGTTTGATGACGAATATGTAGCGAGGGCAAGCCAACGAGAGCATACATTATAGACTTATAGATGACTTGGAGCCATTGGGTTTGGCAACGAATATGTAGCGAGGGCCAGCCAACGAGACCATACATCATCTAAGTCACAACAAAAGACAAACACAGTCTGCTTAAACTAGTAACACACAAACAATTATATGTTTTCAAGTCTTCATTGAACACACCGTCAACATTCACAGTGAACCCTTGGATTTAATAACTGGTTGACCCTTCTTTGGCAGCAAAAAACTCAACCAAACATTTTCTGTAGTTGCGGATCAGACCTGCACTATAGTCAGGAGGAATTTTGGACCATTCAACTTTACAAAACGGTTTCAGTTCAGCAATATTCTTAGGATGTCTGGTGTGAACCGCTCTCAAGGTCATGCCACAGCATTTTACATCGGGTTAATAAGGTCAGGACTCTGACTGGGCCACTCCAGAAGGCGTATTTTCTTCTATTGAAGCCATTCTGTTGTTGATTGACTTCTGTGTTTGGGTCATTGTCCTGTTGCATCACTCAACTTCTGTTGAGCTTCAATTGGCAGACAGATAGCTTTACATTCTCCTGCAAAATGTCTTGATAAACTTGGGAATTAACTTTTCCGTTGATGATAGTAAGCTGTTCAGGCCCTGAGGCAGCAAAGCAGCCCCAAACCATGATGCTCTCACCACCGTACATTACAGTTGGGATGAGGTTTTGATGTTGGTGTGCTGTGCCTTTTTTTCTCCATGCATAGTGTTCTGTGTTCCTTCCAAACAACTCAACTTTAGTTTCATCTGTCTACAGAATATTTTGCCAGAAGCGCTGTAGAAATCCAGGTGCTCTTTTGCAAACTTCAGACGTGCAGCAATGTTTTTTTTGGACAGCAGTGGCTTCTTCCGTGGTGTCCTCCCATGAACACCATTCTTGTTTAGTGTTTTACGTATTGTAGACTCGTCACTCATGTTGCAGAGATTTCTGTTAGTCTTTAGCTGACACTCTAGGATTCTTCTTAACCTCATTGAGCATTCTGCGCTGTGCTCTTGTGGTCATCTTTGCAGGACGGCCACTCCTAGGGAGAGTAGCAACAGTGCTGAACTTTCTCCATTTATAGACAGTTTGAATTACCGTGGACTGATGAACATAAAGGCTTTTAAAGATAAATCAATGGTTTTTGTTTGGCGTACATTAGTGAAAAATCTGATTCTCAGCGCAATTCCGTTCCCGTGGAATTGCCCCTGCACATCATAAAAATGGAATCTCACAAAGTAGCTCTGCTAAGAACAAGAGAGAGGCAGTCCTCATCCTGAAGCAAAAGAGTAAAAAGGATATATTTCATCTCACTTCAAAAAGTTATGCAAGATTTATATTTGCAGAGAATCAGCTACAGTTTTGAGTAAATATTTAAGATCTTTGCTCAAGTAATCCTTTGAACAAAGTGTTCGTAAAACAAACCAAATGTCTCCAAAGAGAATGAGTGCTGCAGCGAGATTATGCAATGACCAAGTGTCTCATCTTTAGTTTTGAGGACAGGCAGTTTGGGTGGATAGATCAGGCTTGATCCACAGTCTGTCACGGGGGGTGAATTGGAAGGAATTGAGCAGTATGGGTGCAGAGCAGCACAGCGCCTTTTTGAGGGAAAGAGATTGAGCTGGGCACTCCTCCCATCTTCTAGCAGAGCGTTCACATGTTGAATTATCTTCACCAACCTGTGAATGAGAGCGAGAGAGAGTTATGGATGGAGTGAAGGAGGGATAGAGAGATGGGAAGGGCTGGAGAGGTGTAGGGAGAGAAGAGATGGAGTCGGGCATCCCTTGACTGGTCCTTAGATCCCTAGCGCTGATCTGTCAGTCCTAAGAGCTTTGTTATCATATTCACTCCGTCTCTAGTCCTCTCAGAAGAAAAACAGAACAAGGGGAATGAGAGCTGAGGGGAAAGAAAGAGGGCAGCCAAGGAATGAGAGAGACACAAAGAAACAGCAAACAAGAGAACAAGTGAACGAGCGTGAGATGGGAGAATAAGAAAATGAAAAAAAAATCCCTTTACCTTCTCTTCCATCCCTCTACCCCTCTCGTACTCCAACCCCCATTAATTTTCCTGTGTTACTTTCTTCTGAAAATTGCCCTGAGGCTAAGCACTCTCCTAGATGGCTAGCCCGGAGCCAGCATTGTTTTCACACACTGATAATAATTTCGCTGGTGGAGAACTAAGGCTTTTAAAGGATCAACCCCAATCCCCCTCAGCCTCCCTTCTTGCCCCCTTCTGCACTCCTACTACACCTTCACGCACCTCTTACCCCATTTCCCTACACACACACACACCTACATCTGACAACACCCCCACCTTCACCCCTAGCCTGACCCCACCCTCCCTCCATGTTCCTCCTCATCCCTCCTTCTCATCCCGGTGCTCGCCTCCAGAACTTGATCAGAGCCACCTGTCCACTCCGGGGACCCAATTCAGAAGGCCTTCACCGCGGCCAGAGGAACGAGAGCTGTTTTTTAGGCTGCTTCACCCACAAAGAGAAATTCAGTAAACACTATTATTATAGAAAGAGGTGGTGGTGCAGGGGGGGGGGTTATAAGAGCAATTCTGCTGTTGATTCATGCATTTTGTAGAAATACAGTACTCCTCTGTCAATTTGAAGCTGCTGCCTTCCATATGCGGTTTCATGCCTCACACCACACAGTCTGCCCTGTCTCGGGCCATTATTATTTGATATTTTATTATCCGCCTTAATCCACCTCAGTGTGAGAGGTAAGCAGCAGGCAGCGAGTGGGGGCTGCATGGAGCTGGGCTGAGACTAAGGCTGGGGCTACACTGGGGGGCTGCATGGAGCTGGGCTGAGACTAAGACTGGGGCTACGCTTGGGGGCTGCATGGAGCTGGGCTGAGACTAAGGCTGGGGCTACGCTTGGGGCCTGCATGGAGCTGGGCTGAGACTAAGGCTGGGGCTACGCTGGGGGGTTGCATGGAGCTGGGCTGAGACTAAGGCTGGGGGTACGCTTGGGGGCTGCATGGAGCTGGGCTGAGACTAAGGCTGGGGCTACGCTGGGGGGCTGTATGGAGCTGGGCTGAGACTAAGGCTGGGGCTACGCTTGGGGCCTGCATGGAGCTGGGCTGAGACTAAGGCTGGGGCTACGCTGGGGGGTTGCATGGAGCTGGGCTGAGACTAAGGCTGGGGCTACGCTGGGGGCTGCATGGAGCTGGGCTGAGACTAAGGCTGGGGCTACGCTTGGAGGCTGCATGGAGCTGGGCTGAGACTAAGGCAGGGACTACGCTGGGGGGCTGCATGGAGCTGGGCTGAGACTAAGGCTGGGGCTACGCTTGGGGGCTGCATGGAGCTTGGCTGAGACTAAGGCTGGGGCTACGCTGGGGGGCTGCATGGAGCTGGGTTGAAACTGAGGTTGGGGGTACGCTTGGGGGCTGCATGGAGCTGGGCTGAGACTAAGGCTGGGGCTACGCTTGGGGGCTGCATGGAGCTGGGCTGAGACTAAGGCTGGGGCTACACTGGGGGGCTGCATGGAGCTTGGCTGAGACTAAGGCTGGGGCTACGCTTGGGGGCTGCATGGAGCTGGGCTGAGACTAAGACTGGGGCTACGCTTGGGGGCTGCATGGAGCTGGGCTGAGACTAAGGCTGGGGCTACGCTTGGGGCCTGCATGGAGCTGGGCTGAGACTAAGGCTGGGGCTACGCTGGGGGGTTGCATGGAGCTGGGCTGAGACTAAGGCTGGGGGTACGCTTGGGGGCTGCATGGAGCTGGGCTGAGACTAAGGCTGGGGCTACGCTGGGGGGCTGTATGGAGCTGGGCTGAGACTAAGGCTGGGGCTACGCTTGGGGCCTGCATGGAGCTGGGCTGAGACTAAGGCTGGGGCTACGCTGGGGGGTTGCATGGAGCTGGGCTGAGACTAAGGCTGGGGCTACGCTGGGGGCTGCATGGAGCTGGGCTGAGACTAAGGCTGGGGCTACGCTTGGAGGCTGCATGGAGCTGGGCTGAGACTAAGGCAGGGACTACGCTGGGGGGCTGCATGGAGCTGGGCTGAGACTAAGGCTGGGGCTACGCTTGGGGGCTGCATGGAGCTTGGCTGAGACTAAGGCTGGGGCTACGCTGGGGGGCTGCATGGAGCTGGGTTGAAACTGAGGTTGGGGGGGAGTTTCAAAGGGCTGGCCTGAGACTGAGGCTGGGGTTAGGCTGAGAGGCTACTAGGAACTCGGCTGGGCTGAGACTGAGGCTGGGAGGCTACAATGAGCTGGGCTGCGGCAGAGACGATCAGCACTCGCTTGCGCCAAATGTTATGTAGGGACACTGCTGAGCCCGACAAACCTGCATTCTTGACATAATCTATATTCATGTAAGTTGAAGGTGTGAGTACAGGTCGATGGATGATTTTCTTTAGAAGTAAGGACTGGATGAAGACGGATAACTATTTACCAGCTTTAATGGTCAAATCACATTGAACACCATCAAGCAACCACACTAGAACTATCACTTTCTGTATCAATAAAGCTTAACCCCACACTTAAAGCATTGGCCAATAAGAAAACAGTAGTTAATTACCAGGTAAAGAATTAGGTAAATACAGTTATTTTGAAAACACAGATTCACGACATACAGTATATGCAATGTGTATAACTGCCATATAAATGAAATAATTACTCAGGAAATAATCCTACATTCAATTATGTTGAAGTCCAGTGTCCACAGCATGACGTACTTGTTGTTCTGACGCCTCCACTTTGGCTGAACACAGCCAACTATATCAGTCAGCTCAGAGGAGTTAACAGAGAGAGAGAGCAAAAGAGAGAGTGAGAGCGAGACAGAAAGAGAGAGAGAGAGCAAGAGAGAGAGAGAGTGAGAGAAAGAGAGAGAGAACATAGACTTCTCAAAGCAGATATTCTATGTATCTGTGGAGCTTTGTGTAGGCCGTCATTGTAAATAAGAATTTATTCTTAACTGACTTGCCTAGTTAAATAAAGGTTAAAACCTGTTATGCCTAGGCGTCCCGCTAGCGACACGCCTCGACAACATCCGGTGAAATTGCAGAGCACGAAATTCAAATTACAGAAATATAAATATTTAACATTCATGAAAATACAAGTGTTATACATCAAATAAAGCTTAACTTCTTGTTAATCCAGCCGCTGTGTCAGATTACAAAAAGGCTTTACGGCGAAAGCACACCATGCGATTATCTGAGGACAGCACCCCGCATACAAAAGAATGAAAAACATATTTCAACCAGGCAGGTGTGCCACGAAAGTCAGAAATAGCAATATAATAAATGCCTTACCTTTGAAGATCTTCTTCTGATGCCACTCCAAAAGGTCCCAGGAACATCACAAATGTTCCTTTTGTTCAATAAAGTCCTTCTTTATATCCATAAAAACTCAGTTTAGCTGGCGCGCTTCATTCAATAATCCACTGGTTTCCCTCCTTCAAAATGCATACAAATTGAATGCCAAACGTTACCAATAAACTTATCCAAACAAGTCAAACAACGTTTATAATCAAACCTCAGGTACCCTAATACGTATATAAACTATAAAATTTAAGACGGAGAATTGTTATTGTCTTTACCGGAGATAAACAACAAAGAACGAGGTCTCATCCACGCGCATGAATACACTACAGCCAAAATGGGAGCCACCTAGAAAAACTACAAATTCTAGCTCATTTTTCCAAAAACAAGCCTGAAACTCTTTCTAAAGACTGTTGACATCTAGTGGAAGCCCTAGGAACTGCAATCTGGGAGGATTTTGCCTCATAATAAAAATGACAGCCATTGGAAACAGTGGTAGGCTGAAATTGTTTTTGGGGGGGATGGTTTGTCCTCGGGGTTTCGCCTGCCATATCAGTTCTGTTATACTCACAGACATTATTTTAACAGTTTTAGAAACTTTAGAGTGTTTTAAATTATATGCATATCCTAGCTTCTGGGCCTGAGTAACAGGCAGTTTACTTTGGGCACGCTTTTCATCTGGACGTCAAAATACTGCCCCCTAGCCCAAAGAGGTTTTAAATATAAAATAAAAAAAATATGAGGAGCAGGTAGCAGCGGTTGCAGAAGCCAAAGTTACTGTTAATTAGGACAAGAAGGGAAGAACCAGAGCCAGAGCAAACCTGGACAGAAACTCTCAAAAGAGACACACCATGAAGACAGTGACCATCACACCACTGGGGAAGGATCATCATGGCTACCAACCCCAGCAGAGTGTACTGTACCCCATGTCTGTGTCTGTTCCTATTGATCTTGGCTCTGGGGCTGCGACACCACGAGAAACAGGTACAGGTACCTGCCGTTACTGTCCTGCCATCCAGAGGGCGATATTTAATTTAGCTGCTGCAGCAGCCGGCTCCCACTATTAATTATGCAAACGCCAGGCCCCTTTAACAAGCTCCAGATCGACTCTACACCTTATGTGTGGCTTAAAATATAGGTTAAAGCTGAACAGCCAGCTACAAACATGTTTTTTTTTATGACGGAGGCGAGCCGGTGAGGAGAGAGTCCACAGCAATTAGGGAAGGAGAGGCAGGGAAGCGGTGTAGTGTGGGGTCGGGATCGGTCTCTGCTTTGCTACTGTGGAGAACAGTACAGAACAGAACGGAGCAAAGCAGAACAGAGGCTGAATTAATCAAAAAAGAATAATAACACAGTCCCTTACGTACGTATTTGGGCAGTGATGAAAAACATTAGGCTCTTCATTAAATAGCTGCTGATAATGGGCCTCTGTACGCCTATGTAGATATTCCATAACAAATCAGCCGCTTCCAGCTACAATAGTCATTTACAACATTAACAATGTCTACACTGTATTTCTGATCAATTTGATGTTATTTTAATGGACAAAAAGTGTGCTTTTCTTTAAAAAATAAGGACATTTCTAAGTGACCCCAACTTTTTGAAAGGTGGCGTATATACACATTTTTTACATTTTTAGTCATTTAGCAGACGCTCTTATCCAGAGCGACTTACAGTAGTGAATGCATACATTTCATACATGTTTTTTCCCGTACTGGTCCCCAAGGGGAAACGAACCCACAACGCTGGTGTTGCAAACACCATGCTCTACCAAGTGCTCTACCAACTAAGCCACACAGGACACACGCACAGTCACACACAGACTTTTACACTAATAATTTGCTGCTCCTACTCTGTTCTTCATTTTACTCTTAT
Source organism: Salmo trutta (assembly GCF_901001165.1). Classification (NCBI taxonomy): domain Eukaryota; kingdom Metazoa; phylum Chordata; class Actinopteri; order Salmoniformes; family Salmonidae; genus Salmo; species Salmo trutta. The sequence continues at coordinate 38,098,154 of NC_042971.1, read as the reverse complement.
TATTATCTATCCTGATGCCTAGTCCCTGCCTTCATGTGCCTTTGCACATTCATCTGTTACTGGTACTCCTTGTTAATTGTTTAATTCTTGTGTATTTTAATTTATTGCTTGTGTTACTATTTTATATTTATATTTAAACTACATTGTTGGGAAGGGCTCGTAAGCAAGCATTTCATGGTAAAGTCTACACCGGTTGTATTCAGCACGTGTAACAAATATTTTTTTCTTTTTTTTGATGGTTAATGATAACAAAGTTATTTTCTTTCTAAGTGAGTAGATAGGATTTTTCTGAACACTTCTTACAATAAAAGTGTCTCCCAAATGACACAATACATTATTCACCATCAATTTCCTATTGGACAAAACATAATCCAAAATCAAACAAAACAAGCTGTGAATACATCCAACAAGTTTGTAGAGTCACAAGCTTGATGTAGTCATTGCGTACAAGGACCATGGGACCAAATACTAAACTTTTTACTACTTTAATGCAGTCACTTTAAGTGAAATTTGTCCAAATACTGTACTTATGACATCTTCAAATGGGGGGACTAGGTGTATAAAGTGCTTTAATTTCTAAATGGTAAAAGAGATATGTATGAAAATACCCTCAAATAAAAGGTGACATTATGTACTGTCACTTCATATGAAACATTTGATCTCAAATCCAAAATGCTATAGAGCCTAATGTACCCCCAAAACACCAGTCTCAACGTCAACAGTGAAGAGGCAACTCCTGGATGCGGGCCTTCTAGGCAGAGTTGCAAAGAAAAAGCCATATCTCAGACTGGCCAATAAAAATAAAAGATCAAGAGGGGCAAAAGAACACAGACACTGGACAGAGGAACTCAGCATCTTGGAGTCGCCTCTTCACTGTTGATGTTGAGACTGGTATTTTGCGGGTACTATTTAATGAAGCTGCCAGTTGAGGACTTGTGAGGTGTCTGTTTCTCAAACTAGACACTCTAATGTACTTGTCCTCTTGCTCACTTGTGCACCGGGGCCTCCCACTCCTCTTTCTATGCTGGGGTAGAGCCAGTTTGCACTGCTCTGTGAAGGGAGTAGAACACAGCGTTGTACGAGATCTTCAGTTTCTTGGCAATTTCTTGCATGGAATAGCCTTCATTTCTCAGAACAAGAATAGACTGACGAGTTTCAGAAGAAAGTTCTTTGTTTCTAGCCATTTTGAGCCTGAAATCGAACCCACAAATGCTGATGCTCCAGATAGTCAACTAGTCTAAAGAAGGCCAGTTTTATTGCTTCTTTAATCAGAACAACAGTTTTCAGCTGTGCTAACATCATCGCAAAAGGGTTTTCTAATGATCAATTAGCCTTTTAAAATGATAAACTTGGATTAGCTAACACAACATGCCATTGTAACACAGGAGTGATGGTTGCTGATAATGGGCCTCTGTACGCCTATGTAGATACAGTAATCCATAAAAAAATCAGCTGTTTCCAGCTACAATAGTCATTTACAATATTAACAATGTCTACACTGTATTTCTGATCAATTTGATGTTATTTTAATGGACAAAAAGTGTGCTTTTCTTTCAAAAACATTTCTAAGTGACCCCAAACTTTTGAACGGTAGTGTATATGTATTTGTGTTGTGTCGGTATGCGTGTGTGTGTTGTGTGTGTGTGTGCTTTTGTAGGTTTTGTGTGGGAGTGTCAATGTAGTGTGTGTGAGTGAGTGTGTATATGGTGTGAATATATAGTGTAGTGAGTGTGCATAGGGTCAGTGCAAGATAGAGTCAGTGCAGGTAGTTTAGCAGTCTGGCTATTTAGCAGTCTTACGGCTTGGGGGGTAGAAGCTGTGTTGGAGCCTGTTGGTCCAAGAGCCGATGATCTTATTTAGGGGCTTCATAGCAAAGGGGGTGAAAACATATGCACGCACCACTTTTCTGTTTTTTATTTATTTTTTGAAACAAGTTATTTTTTTAATTTCACTTCACCAATTTGGACTATTTTATGTATGTCCATTACATGAAATCCAAATAAAAATATATTTAAATTACAGGTTGTAATGCAGCAAATTAGGAAAACCGCCAAGTGGGATGAATACTTTTGCAAGGCACTCCAAGTAAGCATTTCATGGTAAAGTCTACACCCGTTGGATTCGGCGCATTACATTTGATTTGATTTGAAACATTTGATATCAAATCCAAAATGGTGAAGTATAGAGCCAAATGTAAAAAAAAATCATCACTGTCCAAATAAAGTACCAATGCATTTTAATTAACGGTAGTGCCCTGTTAAAAGTTAATTTGTGGAATTACTTTCCTTCTTAATGCATTTGAGCCAATCAGTTGTGTTGTGACAAGGTAGGGGTGGTATACAGAAGATAGCCCTATTTGGTAAAAGACCAAGTCCATATTATGGCAAGAACAGCTCAAATAAGCAAAGAGAAATGACTGTCCATCGTTACTTTAAGAGGTGGGTCAGTCAATGCGGAAAATTTCAAGAACTTCGAAAGTTTCTTCAAGTAAACTACAATCGTAAAAACCATCAAGCAAGTAAATGAGTTTGTCACAGCTTACTTGAGGGTGGGGTTGGATTACAATTATGTCAACAATCATGCCCCTTCTTGCCCATAGATACGTGGTGGCAACGCCCCTTGCCACGCGGAACACAGGTGGTCTGCTCCAGCAGCATTAAATCAGATTATCTTTGGCAGGAGCATGGTTTGCAATGCACATATTGCTCAGGAAATACTCAAACAAAAAATGTTGTTTAATAATCTAGGACAGATGGCCAGGATATGGTTGACATCCAAAACTAGCTTGCTATCTGTAGCATATTGGTTGTTGTTTAGGGCCCTAGCTAGCTAGTTAGCTAATTAATCACACCTGATGACAGGTTTGATAGGATGAAGCCAGCATGCTTTCAATAATGTTTCAAATTGAACTGGCTAGCTAAGATCCCTGCTAGTTAACGTTAGCTAGCTAGCTACTTCAAATAATCAAGTAAACCTGACGACATGTTTGATGTTGCCAGCTTGTTTTCAATAATGTTTCAAGCTAGCTATGAAAGCTAGTGTTAGGCGAGCTAGGTAGGTAGCCAGGTAGAATTCAAGGGTTTCAGCTAACCTAAAACAATATGCCAACAACATTATTGAGTATTTTCCAGGTCAAAAATAATGACGAGGCTGAGGCCACCAAACACCAGTAATGTTTCAGAGTAATGGAGGACAGTTGAATCAGGTTGCTCATATTTGATCTGGACAAAGGTCTTAATACTATCACTTGTCTGTCCTGGTATTCACCTTTCATAACCACCATTGATCATGTGTGTGTTTTTATGTTTCTTGTATGTTGTAAGGAAGTGCTCCATTCCATAGTGCCAATAGACTTCTTCAGGGCCAGGGTGAATAATGCCAACCAGTCATTGCCATGGCACGTGTCCCTTATGAATTAGATGTGAATCATAACCTCTGATTGGCTATGTTCAACTGTGTATTTACTGGTTTTCTTTTGTTTTCTTTACCCCGTTTTTGTGGTATCCAATTGGTAGTTACAGTCTTGTTTCATCGCTACAACTGCCGTACGGACTCGAGAGAGGCAAAGGTCGAGAGGTGCGCTTCCTCCGAAACACAACTCAACAAACAACCCAACTGGTTCTTGACACAATGCCCACTTAACCCGGAAGCCAGCCGCACCAATGCGTCTTAGGAAACACCATACACCTGGCGACTGTGTCAGCGTGCACTGCGCCCGGCCAACCACAGGAGTTGCTAGTGCGTGATGGGACAAGGACATCCCTGCCAGTCATACCCTCCCCTAACCCGGACGACACTGGGCCAATTGTGCACCGCCCTATGGCTCTCCCGGTCGCAGTCGGCTGCGACAGAGCCTGGACTCAAACCCAGAGTCTCTAGTGGCACAGCTAGCACTGCGATGCAGTGCCTTAGACCACTGTGCCACTCGGGAGGCCCACTGTGTATTTACTGTTGACAGACTCTCTCTCCGTCCCTCTCTTTCTCTGTGATGTAGGAGCTGGGTCGGATCTGAAGGTCAGGCTCCTTCATGACCAGTATCTGTGACGAGAGGGGCCTGAGGCTGATCTACGCTGACATGCCCATCAGGCATTGACAAACACCTCAGAAGGGACAAAAGGTAATTACTAATAAGACAGTACATCACACGTGTTTAGTAATATTACCCTTCCAATGCATGCATCACTCATCAACTCTCTCGTTTTTCTACAGATGGAGGACAAAAGAAATGCTTTTGTCATGGAGTCCTCTAACTGAAAGATGGGTTGATATGGATGTCTGAATTGGGAGAGACCTTGCACTTAGTATTACAATTATACAAGACACATCTATTACTTTTTATCGTCTTTTGTTATTGAATCGATTAGTCATATCAATAGGTGGGGGAACCCTGTGTATTCTTCAAACATGTCAAGGAACTATCTTATATGGGACTGAAATGTTTCGCAAGGTAGCCCCAGCACCAGATGACAAAATGCTTATAGGCACAGTATCTGTATCAGCTGTGAATCTCGATAGAAGATGAAAGACAAGTGAAATATTTGCACATTGTTATATTAGATCAAGTATGCAGACATTTGCGCATCTCTAGTCAGAAAAGTCCCTGAACAAACTTTTTCCCCTTGGCACATTTTCTGGCTGGCGCCCGCATTGCCTTCATTGTTGTTTTCCTTACAAATAATAACTTTGGACATGTATGCATTCCTATCAAAGTAATTGCCTTATTTTTTGTATATCATGTAATTGTTTCTTCTGTAGCATACCGTATGTATGTATGGAGCATAATGTATTTACTGTTTTATTCACAGGTTTTCAAGTACTGGTGACAAATCATGCATTCTTGCATATATTCTAATGGACACATACGATGTGTGTAAAATACTTTTTTGAAGGTTGTACTGATTATGATGAGCTAATGCTAAGCTATTTGCCAGCTATGTGTGACGTCATGTTTGTTGACATCATACAATGCATTCTGGTTGTCACGTAAGCATCTGTCAGACCAAAGATGTTATAACAAAACGAGGTGAAGGGATCTTTCACTCGACTGATTTATGGTGCTTCCAAGACAACTGGGAACTCTGAAAAATACAAGGTAAATCATGATGTCAGTGATCTTCAGGTTGGAAAGTCAGAGCTCCAGAAAGAGGCCAGAGCTCCCGAGCTGGAATTCCGAGTTGGATAACTGTTATTTGACAGAGAAATATCAGCTAGATAGGCTAGCCAGCTGCAGCTATCCCCAACTATGCTAGCTAGCTAGCTGCTGTCAGCTTGCCTAAACATAAGGTCAGCTTGGCTAAACATAAGCTTTAGCCTACACATAGAACTGAATTACCTATCTAAAGATGGCGATTCAGTCCTCAACTTCAAAACCTTTCTCCATAACAAAGCTAACTTCCCTTACCTCACTGTCACTACTCACTAAATGCCCTAGGTTTGTTATGGCTGAATGGCAAAGAGACACCCAAGAAACCCACATCAAACTACACCCACTAAACAACTCAAGTTTGGCTTTAGTCATGGCCGCTAGCGTTTCTTAATGAGCAAGCTAAAAAACAAGTCCAAATCAGTAAGTTCAGCCTCCCTTTAAGAGTCCAAGGCCTCTATTTTCCTATCTAGTCTGAACTTATTTGTCACATGACACAAACACACAAACACAATGAAACACACATGTAAATACATGCAGAAATCCCTGTTTATCTGCTGCGAGAAACATGTACTGTACCAAGTAGTGGTCTTTTCTAATACAACTTTGAGTTATATATTCATTGTTACATTAATGAATCATAGACTGTAGTAGACATTTTACTCCAGACTTAACCCCTTTGAATATGGTATGAATAGGAACATGTTGATTGTGTTGCACCAAGCAGCCTGTTAGTTTCACTGTATGAATAAATCACAACTGAAATCCCCTCAGGATTCAACACAAAATCATGCATGCATTATCTCTACTGCACATACCGAATGGAGGCCTAATGCATGGAATCTCTCTGGTTTTAATGGAAAACACTAATGAACAATAGTATGACAGAAAGCATTGGTGTAAGCCTATTGTTGTTAAAATACCCCATACTACACACTGAATAGATTAACCACAGATAGAACAAGGAGCCAGATGTTTCACCGGATGTAGAAATCTGAAGCATCCAGTTAGAATTTCCACTCCCCACCAAATATGGTGAGGAGAGGAAGTCCAGTGGCCGGCAGTGGGATAGTATGGAGCGAGATGGAACTGGGCCAACATTCTGCAAATTTCCTCATCGATGAAACATTCAATCTCAATACAGTTTTCTGTTCCCGAAACAAGAATCTGCTCTGAACAGAGTGGACTAATTTTTGTAGACTTTACCCTTTGCCAAAGTTTTAAAAAATGGCATTGTTTAGAAATAGTGCAAGGTGGAAAATTGAGTTATTGCACACCCGCACTTCACAGAGTAGGAGTTCCCTAATGGAAATATGCAGATACATGCTAGAACGCACCAATAGGATCTTGATAGCTCGTGCTTGGCTCTGCCCACCCCTTGCTTGTTCTGCCCACTATGCTTAATTTGCTCCCATTGGAAAAGACAGGTTGTGGTGTATCTTGGGTTAGTTATAAAAATTGTTGTTTTAACAGGCCGCAGAAGAACCCAAGCTGACAGAGAGGGAAACGAGCTGATCTCCGTACTTTAAGTTAATAATTCTAACAAAGAAAAACGGGTCATGGATTAAAACTGTTAATTGTGTAAGATGTATGATAATTGCAGCAATGTCCTCGGCTACATTGATTACTGATTGTGAAAAGGAAAAGAAGTGTATGAGAATTTATGTATGAGAGTATATGAGAATTTATCTACAAGTCTTTGCTAGGTTAAGCTCCACCTTATCTCAGCTCACTGGTCACCATAGCAGCACCCACCCATAGCACTCACTCCGGCAGGTATATCTCACTGGTCACCCCCAAAGCCAATTCCTCATTTGGCTGCCTTTCCTTCCAGTTCTCTGCTGCCAATGACTGGAACGAACTGCAAAAATCACTGAAGCTGGAGACACATATCTCCCTCACTAGCTTTAAGCACCAGTTGTCAGAGCAGCTCACAGATCACTGCACCTGTATATAGCCCATCTGTAAATAGCCCATCCAACTACCTCATCCCCATACTGTATTTATTTGTTTATCTTGCTCCTTTGCACCCCAGTATCTCTACTTGCACATTCATCTTCTGCACATCTACCATTCCAGTGTTTAATTGCTATATTGTAATTACTTCGCCACCATGGCCTATTTATTGCCTTACCTCCCTTATCTTACCTCATTTTCACACAATGTATATAGACTTTTTTCTACTGTATTATTGACTGTATGTTTGTTTATTCCATGTATAACTCTGTGTTGTTGTATGTGTCAAACTGCTTTGCTTTATCTTGGCCAGGTCGCAGTTGTAAATGAGAACTTGTTCTCAACAAGCCTACCTGGTTAAATAAAGGTGAAATATATTTTTTAAATGGTCTGCATGATGTTTCATTTGGTTTAGGAGCCACAATTTGTTTTCGGCTCCACATTTTATATTGATCTTTCCATTCATGGGATAGTTAGGAAACATTGACATGTAAAATGTTCTGTGGTGAATGGCAATAAGTGTAAAGAGTCACCTATTTAAACCCATCAGTTCCTGTTGTGGCCAGACAGGGAAAGGTTGGGCTGTACTTCCTGCTGCTCATGCTAATTCAGGCATTACTTCGTCCTGTTTATTATTTTGGAAATATTATAAGTGTTTTTGACACCTATTATTATCCCCACTTGCAAATAAAACCCATCACCTTGGGCAGAAAAATTATACTCTCTTTGACTGCCTCCTCATTGCACATCCACCATAATGGCACATGTCACAGTGTGTCTTTTTCATCCTACCACCAAAATTATATGGATGTGCTACTATGGTGTCCCTGTGAGATCAATTGAACTCATGAGGCCAATGCTTTTTATAAATGAATATCCCATTCACTCTGATCACTCTTTAACTTTGTAATCAATGTTGAGAACCAGTTGCTAGCGTATCCAATTCACAAAAAGAACTCCAAAGATGAATAATGTAAGTGCTCAGCAATTAAATCAGAGATCTGATGGCGTGTCACTAATTTATTGATTACCTCGTGCGCTATAAATTAGAGGGTTAAATGTCAATCAGACGATGTAAGTCACACATCTGTAGGAGTTATTCATTTCTTAGGATGGCGAATTGCATACAATTTCCCTTTAGATAGACATATGTTTTATTAACTGTATGTTAAGTTGTGTTTAAATAAGAAAGACACTGGGGTCATTCCTGGAATGGGGAACTACTATGGTTTGATATGCTTTGATGCAATATTCTGCTCAAATGCACACCGTCCCTATGGCGGATTTTGTTGTGTTGATATGTGAGTCATTTGTACGTTAGGTTATAAATTGGTTGGATTGCAGATTTGTAAGGCATTCCATGGAGGCTGACTTAATTGAATATAAAACTATGATTAACATATAAACATAAACAAGACATCAGTTTTACCAAACTTCAACCATTTTAATTTACTTTCCTTTAAGCAATTTTTTCTTAAATTAAGTTTGTCTTCCAACTTGCATCCTTTTATACCTAAAGAATATAGGCCTCCTCTTTGCCTCCAAGTGAGTTGTACATAGTGACAGCTGCCACAAACAGTCTGAGAGACACATAGGCAGGAGCAGTGGGGAACCGTAAGGGCCTTCTACACCTTTAAGAGAAGGTCTAAGGATTCCTAAGGTCCAATTGTCAGGTTTCTCCACTGGGCAGGAGTCTAAAGGGGTTGTGTTCAAATCTAACACTTGCTAAACTCTGATTTTACCCTGAGTAATACAACTCTACCGGGAGAAGCCAACTTTGCCATAAGGAGATCTCAGCATGTTTGTGGAAAGTGTCTGCTGCCTCTCTCTGGCCTTTGAGCTCTGCAAAAGGAATTGTAGATTCTCTGCTCCTTTTGCAGAGATCTCATCCGAGCGCTCCCAACTTTCTCCCATTCCACACTCACATTGGAACTGACACTGGCAATCACACTAAAGGATGTTTCCACTCTCCTTCTCTCAATCGATCAATCACTCACAACTCTCTCTCTCTCTCCTCTTTCTCTTGCTCGCTCACTCACTCTACATATCTATCTATCTATATATCTATAGATCTATCTATTGTATTTATCTCTATCTCTCTCTCCCTCTCTGCTCTGCAGGAATTCAAATTCAATTCCAGCAGGTGGGTGAGAGTCAGACAGTCAGACAGTGCCAGCTGGGCCCAGATGTGGAGCTGCACCAGAGAGACCACCAAGCCCTCTTGTTTGGAAAGGATCTGTCATCCAGCATCTGTCACTGTGACAGAGGACCTCCCCATGCTGGACAGGCCTGGGCATGCAGCTCTCTTAAGGGACCCAGTGGACAGACCTGATGGGTAGGCTGGGTCCATTAGGCCGGGCCTACTGGTGCAGAAGCCATACAGGCATGTGGTGCCTATGGTCATGGTGGTGATGGTGGTTTGGCACATGGATGCCACAGCTGTCTCTCTATCCTTCAACCCCCCTACCACCCACCATCTCCTCCACCCGTCCATCCTCTACGCCCCTGCACTGTGACACACATAACACTCAGCATCACTCTCATTTGTTGTGTAGTCTTCATCATCATTATAGCAGATGTGCCACTGCTAGCCAGCAAGAATAGTTTACACCCTAATCAACCTAACCCCTATAATCTAAGTTACTAACAGACACTCACAGACATACCAGCACTCATGCATGCATGCACATAGGTACTCAGGCACACCACACTCACGTACACAAACTGAAATGCACACACACAGATGCGTACACATACATTTCCATTTCTGATTTCTGACCCTCCATAATTTGTGGTATAGAGAGAGTGAGTGCACTGCGGGCCCTGTCACCTGCAGCAACACAGACTGCCTTGAATTATTAATCCCTAATATCATTATGTAGTCACTACTTGTCATAACAATCTAGCCTGGCAGAGGGAAACTCAATCTGCAGCCGCCCCGCACCGACAATGATCTTTAATTATTCATATAGACTAATTGGCTACAGGATTTGCGGGGCACAGTTACGTTTGTTCCTCTCATAGCTACTGCTGCTCCTTCAAGAAACACTACTATTAGAGGCCAACTCTTCCCTCGCCCCCATGTCAGCGAATTAGCAGGGATGTCGACCCCTCTCCCCTCCCTCCCTCCCTGCCTCCACTTCTTTTCCTCTTCATCTCTCTCTTTCGCTGGATTTAAGATTCGCTCCCCAGTCTTCCCCTCTCACTTCCCCTTCTGTCATGGCTCCACCTTGACACTGGTTAATTAATACAGGCTCAGACAGACAGATCGTCACTCTACTACATGGCTTCTATTCTTAGCTCAGCTCCTCTCTATTCAGCTCACGCTACACCCAGGCCCGTGCCAGCTACAGTGCTTTCAGAAATTATTCAGAGCCCTTGACTTTTTCCACAGTTTGTTATGTTACAGCCTCATTCTAAAATGTATTAAATTGATTTTTTCCTTCATCAATCTTCACACAATACCCCATAATGACAAAGAGAAAACGTTTTTAGAAAATGTCGCTAATTTATATATATAAAAACCCTTTACTCAGTACTTTCTTGAAGCACCTTTGGCAGCGATTACAGCTTCCAGTCTTCTTGGGTATGACGCTGCAAGCTTGTTACATCTGTATTTGGGGAGTTTCTCCCATTTTATCTGCAGATCTTCTCAAGCTGTCAGGTTGGATGGGGAGCGTCGTTGCACAGCTATTTTCAAGTCTCTCCAGAGATGTTACATCGGGTTCAAGTCTGGGCTCTGGCTTGGCCGCTCAAGGACGTTCAGAGACTTGTCCGGAAGCCACTCCTGCGTTGTCTTGGCTGTGTGCTTGGGGTCGTTGTGCTGTTGGAAGGTAAACCTTCGCCTCAGTCTGAGGTCTTGAGCGCTCTGGAGCAGGTTTTTATCAAGGATCTCTCTGTACTTTGCTCTGTTCATCTTTCCCTCGAGCCTGACTAGTCTCTGAGTCCCTGCCACTGCAAAACAATTCCCACGTCATGATGCTGCCACCACCATGCATCACGGTAGGGATGGTGCCAGGTTTCCTCCAGACGTGACGTTTGGCATTTAGGCCAAAGAGTTTCATCTTGGTTTCATCAGACCAGGGAATCTTGCTTCTCATGGTCAGAGTCCTTTAGGTGCCTTTTGTCAAACTCCAGGCGGGCTGTCATGCCTTTTACTGAGTGGATTCTGTCTGGCCATTCTACCATAAAGGCCTGATTGGGGGAGTGCTACAGAGATGGTTGTCCTTCTGGAAGGTTTTCCCATCTCCACAGAAGAACTCTAGAGCTCTGTCAGAGTGACCATCGGGTTCTTGGTTACCTCCCTGACCAAGGCCCTTCTTCCCCCGAATGCTCAGTTTGGCTGGGCAGCCAGCTCTAGGAAGAGTCTTGATGGTTCCAAACTTCTTCCATTTAAGAATGATGGAGGCCACTGTTCTTTGGGACCTTCAATGCTGCACAAATGTTTTGGTACCCTTCCCCAGGTCTATGCCTCGACAGAATCTTGTCTCAGAGCATTCCTTCGACCTCATGGCTTGGTTTTTGCTCTGAAATGCACTGTCAACTGTGGAACCTTATATAGACAGGTGTGTGCCTTTCCAAATCATGTCCAATCAATTGAATTTACCAGAGGTGGACTCCAATCAAGTTGTAGAAACATCTCAAGGATGATCAATGGAAACAGGATGCATCTGAGCTTAATTTGGAGTCTCATAGAAAAGGGTCTATTTTTGAAATAAGTTTTCCCTTTGTCATTATGGGGTATTGTTTGTAGATTGATGAGGATTTGTATTTATTGAATCAATTTTAGAATAAGGCTGTAATGTAACAAAATGTGGAAAAAGTCAAGGGGTCTGAATACTTTCCAAAGGCACTGTATAACCACCCGCTACTGTGAGTTAGCCAGGAGGACAAAGCCTGCTGCGGTTAAAAAGACATGGAGGTACAGTGAGCTAAATAAATGTGTCTGAATGCAGTTTAATAAGGGTCAAACTGTTATAGCTACTACACAGTGTTCCACCTGACCTCCTGCAGTGCATCAGACTCAATGTGTCAGCATTTCAATGGACAAAAAACATGTGACCTTCAGCATTTAGCTTATTTTTTTTGACTGGATGTTAGCTTAGCATAACTCATGCTGCATTATCACCATGCCAAGTAAACAGCATGCACTACTGCCCTCCCCTACCACCCAAATTAAAACCAAAGTGTTATGGTGGATTATGTTAATTAATGTAATTCATACTGATGCGATGTACATTAAAAACAATAGGCCTACAGGTGACACATCTTTGATAAAACATGGGTGATCTTTGAACGCCAGTTTGAGAAAGATATACAGTACCATCAGAGTAGAGGGGAGGTCAGGTTAGAAGTCTTTAAACCATCAGCCTTTAAACCACCAACACTCGCAAGCACATGCACGCATGCACGCATACACACACACAGTCTCTTCATTCTTATCTTCAAAGAAATTGGGTATTGACCTCTTGGCCTCCTGGAGAAAGAAATATGGTATTCCATACGATATTGTCTTTCTTCTACTGGACCTCATATCCAGGACCCAGACCCAGACCTGACCAGCCTCAACAACCACAGCATCCAAACAGGCAGTTGTTTTGGGCAGGGGGGTGTTCCTGAGGTCCTCATGGGGTATATACATTCATCATAGACAGTCGGAGTTACAAGAGACAAAAGTGAGAATCTCTGGACTGTAGAATGTATCGTACTTGCAAAATAATCACATCAGAAAGAAAAGGTGAAACCCCACCTTGTGTTGATCACAGCAGATTCACTATAGAGTAGTAGAATTGTCACTAGCAGATAGTGTCGAAGGCTTAGTTGCATAGTTCATGGCCCCATCAGAAGAGGAGTGCCCTCTGCATCTCCTCCTCATCTGACCCAGTCTGTAATACCTACATGTTTCATGCAGACCACCATAGTCCCTGTACCCAAGAACTCAAGGTAACCTGTCTAAATGACTATTGCCCCGTAGCATTCACTTCTGTAACTATAAAATTCTTTGAAAGGCTGGTCATGGCTCACATCAACACCATCATCCCAGACACCCTGGACCCACTACAATTTGCATACCACACCAACAGATCCACAGATGACACAATCTCTATTATACTCCGCACTGCCCTTTCCCACTCAGACAAAAGGAACACCTGTGAGAATGCGGTTCATTCACTATAGCTCAGTGTTCAACAACATAGTGCCCTCAAAGCTCATCACTAAACTAAGCACCCTGGGACTGAACACCTCCCTCTGCAACTGGATCCTGCACTTCCTGATGGGACGCCCCCATCAGGAGGGTTGTTGAGGACAGGCAACAACCCATCCGCCACACTGACCCTCAACACTGGGGCCCCTCAGGAGTGCGTACTTAGTCCCCTCCTGTACTCCCTGTTTACCCACGATTGCGTGGCCACGCACGACTCCAATGACTCCAGCACGGCCCCATTCGCTTTGACGGGGCTGTAGTGGAACAGGTCGAGAGCTTCAAGCTCCTGTGTGTCCACATCACTAAGGATCTATCATGGTCCAAACACACCAACACAGACGTCAAAAGGGCACGACAACACATCTTCTACCTCAGGGCCTTCAAATCCTCAAAAAGTTATACAGCTGCACCATTGAGAGCATCTTGACTGGCTGCAACATCGTTTGGTATGGCAACTGCTTGAAACCCAACCGCAAGGCGCTAGAGAGGGTAGTGCGTACGTCCCAGTACATCACTGGGGCCATGCTTCCTGCCATCCAGAACCCTATACCAGGCGGTGTCAGAGGAAGGCCCTAAAAATTGTCAAAGACTCCAGCCACCTAAGTCATAGATTGTTCTCTCTGCTACCGCATGGCCTTGAACCAACAGGACCCTGAACAGCTTCGACTCCCAAGCCATAAGACTGCTAAGTACTGTAGTTAGTTAAATAGTTTACCAAATAGCTACACGGACTATCTGTATTGACTTTTTTTGACTCATCACATATGCTCCTGCTACTTTTTACTATCTGTCACAAGTTAAATGTAGATATTCACCTCAATTATCTCGTACCCCTGCATATCGACTTGGAACTGGTACCCCTTGTATGTTTCCAAGTTATCGTCACTCATTGTGTATCTATTATTAGGGTAACAGGGTAATGGCGCCAGAGAGGATGGCTGCCGATTTATGGGCTCCTAACCAACTGTGCTATTTTGTTAGGTTTTTTTGCATTGTTTGTAACTTATTTTGTACATAATGTTGCTGCTACCATCTCTTATGACCGAAAAGATCTTCTGGACATCAGAACAGCGATTACACACCTCGAACTAGAAGAAGATATTTTCTTTAACGAGACTAACGCTCAGGATATACTGTACTGCTTTCTTGAGACCAGGCCCAAATCCCCGTCATTTGCATGAAGAAAATACAGAAAAAAAGGGAGCGGAGGTCGGGATGTCTTGTGAGAATTCGTAGGTGAATGAGTAAACCTCCTCTATCATCCGTACTATTGGCCAAGATGCAATCATTGGAAAATAAACTGGATGATCTATGATTAAGACTATCCTACCAACGGAACATTAAAAACTGCAATACCTTATGCTTCACCGAGTCGTGGCTGAATGACGACATGGATGATATAGAGCTGGATGGCTTTTCCATGTATCGACATGGACACACAGGAAAAAAATTGTCATCCAGAAGTGACGCTCCTAGTGGCCGGGGACTTCAATGCAGGCTAACTTAAATCCGTTTTACCTCATTTCTACCAGCATCACATGTTCAACCAGAAGAAAAAAACTCTAGACCTCCTTCACTCCACACACAGAGATGCATAAAAAGCTCTCCATCGCCCTCCATTTGGCAAATCTGACCACAATTCTATATTCCTGATTCCTGCTTACAAGCATAACTCAACCAGGAAGTACCAGTGACTCGTTCATTACGAAAGTGGTCAGATGACGAGAATTCTACGCTACAGGACTGTTTTGCTAGCACAGACTGGAATATGTTCCGGGATTCATCCAATGGCATTAAGGAGTATACCACCTCAGTCACCGGCTTCATCAATAAGTGCATCGTCAACCTCGTCCCCACAGTAACCGTACATACATATCCCAACCAGAAGCCATGGATTACAGGCAACATCGGCACCTAGCTAAAGGCTAGAGCTGCCACTTTCAAGGAGTGGGACACTAATCCGGAGGCTTATAAGAAATCCCGCTATGCCCTAAGACAAACCATCAAACAGGCAAAGCATCAATACAGCACTGAGATTGAATCCTACTACACCGGCTCTGATGCTTGTCAGATGTGGCAAGGCTTGCAAACTATTACAGACTACAAAGGGAAACCCAACCGCGAGCTGCCCAGTGACACGAGCCTTCCAGATGGGCTAAATGCCTTTTATGCCTTTTATGCCTTTTATTTCGAGTCAAGCAACACTGAAGCATGTATGAGAGCACCAGCTATTCTGGACGACTGTGTGATCACACTCTCCACAGCCAATGTGAGTTAGACCTTTAAACAGGTCTACATTCACAAGGCCATGGGGCCAGATGGATTACCAGGATGTGTGCTCAGAACATGCACGGACCAACTAGCAAGTGTCTTCACTGACATTTTCAACCTCTCCCTGACCAAGTCTGTAATACCTACATGTTTCAAGCAGACCACTATAGTCCCTGTGCCCAAGAAAGCGAGGCGTCTGACCACAAAGCGCTACAGAGGGTAGTGCGTACAGCCCAGTACATCACTGGGGGCAAGCTTCCTGCCATCCAGGACCTATATACTAGGCGGTGTCAGAGGAAGGCCCAAAAAATTGTCAAAGACTCCAGTCACCAAAGTCATAGACTGCTCTCTCTGCTACCACACAGCAAGCGGTACCAGAGCGCCAAGTCTAGGTCCAAAAGGCTCATTAACAGCTTCTTCCCCCAAGCCATAAGACTGCTTGTTTTTACATTGCTGCTACTCGCTGTTTGTTATCTATGCATAGTCACTTTACCTCTACCTACATGTACAAATTACCTTGACTAACCTGTGCCCCCGCACATTGACTCGGTACCGGTACCCCCTGTATGTAGCCTCATTATTGTTATTTTATTGTGTTACTTTTTAAAATTGTTTTACTTTTGTTTATTTTGTAAATATTTTCTTAACTGGATTTTCTTTAAAACTGTATTTTTGGTTACGGGCTTGTAAGTAAGCATTTCACAGTAAGTTTGTATCCTGTTGTATTCGGATCCTGTGACTAGTAAAATTTGACTTGATTTGAGAGATGTCCCCTCCTCTCTTTCAGCCTAAGATCATAGATTGCAAAAAGCAGCATCAGCTTTAAATCGTAATAGTTACAATATTTAAACATTGTCTGCAAAACGAAATGGCCTGCATTTTTTATGAATCAAGTCTTTTTGAAAAATGTAAGCTTTGTACAATGGTATCATTGTCTGAGACTTCCCCTCCTATCTCATCACCGCTACCATCTCTCTCTCTCTCTCTCTCGCTCTCCAACTTTTTGCTGTAACAAAATCCAATGGAGCTTCCAAGCAAAAAGGTTAGGCTCTGTGCAACACTCAACGCCGTCAGAAATACCAATAGACACGTCATAAGGAAGCTTTAACTTCTTTGCCAGCTGAAAAATACATTTTCTTTAAAACATGTCTGTCAAATGCCAAGACGGGAAGCTTTGAAAGTAGGCCATCGCTTTATGCTAACTGTAGAGAGGTTAGATAACAAAGGAGGGGGAGGGAGACAGACAGTCAGACTAATGTAGAGCAAAAATAAATAAAAATACATCTATCAGTAGAGTACAGTCTGGGGGTAAATGTGTCCCTTAGTGGGTGTCTGCAAGCCAGATTATGGGTGCTCCCATATGTCTGGTCTATGTCTGTGTTCTGTCCCAGATCCCAGAGAGGGGTTTAATGGGCAAGCGGCAGTCAGTCACACTGTGTCAGGGGCCCTGCTCTGGGGCTTTGGTGTACAGGATCCAGGAGCAGAGTGGCACTGCATCCACCATGGGACGTCCTACTACACATAGAGACAAAAAGAGAGAGCGAGACACACTAAGTTTACCCGCTAAGAAACTTGCCATTATGACCCCAACGTCGTGCTCTCCCTCATACACACACAAATGAATACAAACACACACACACACAAACACACAAGGGGGGACAGGAGGGACATAACTTTCCAAATGTGGTGCAAATACTGCCCCCCTCCTTCCTCCAATGGAATAACTGAGTCATAATCTGCTCTTTAAGGGTCAGCCCTGATGCTTATTTACATAATCAAGTCGGCAGGTGCAGAGAGAGTGAAAGAGCACCAGAAAAGGGGAGGGGGAAGGAGGACAGGAGAGGTGAAGATGGAGAATGGAGGGAAGAGGAGGAGTAAGAGGTGGAAATGGGGGGGAGAGAGGAAAATGGTGGAAAGCGGTAGAAAAGAGTGCTATTTCTTTTGGGTATTGGGTATTTGGCACATGGGTGATTGGACCTGACAGTCACACCTGCCATTGCTCCTCACCTGCTCCTCACCCCCCCCCACCCCATCACTCCCCCTTTCACCTTCTCTCCACCCCCACTCCTTACTTCCCTTATCAAACAGCAATCATTAGCAAAGGAAGGGAGCAGATTTAGAATCAGGGACCATCTCTCTCTCTCTCTCTCCCACACTCTCTCTCTCACAAACACACACACCACCCAATTTCTCTTTCTCTCACACTCTCTCCTTGTTTCTCCTTCCTCTCTCCCTCTCCCTACCCTTCCCCCCCTTCCTCTCTCTTTTGCATACAGCGTGTCACTCAGCGAGGCGTACGCCTCAGACATTAGAGAGCTGGTAGAGCCGCGGTTCACGACCTGAGCCATGGCACTGCGTCAGCCCCCGCATGCAGAGTGGTACAACCAGACACAGTCTCATTCCGACAGGCACTTCCACCCATGCCTAATTGAGGGGCCCTTTTAAATCCTCACAGAGAACCAATCAGAGACCATAGGGACCAGGAGGGGGCCAGGAGGGGCCATGAGGGAGAGCGAGGCCCTGTTGGAGGGCCGAGGCTGGAGTGTTAGCAGGTCAAGGCTCCCAAGGTCCCTGGTTTAGCTGAGTCTGTCAGTGATACAGAAATTCAGAGAGAGATAGCTCTCCTACAGAGCTTACATAGCGCACAATAAAATGCATAAACAATCAAATAGGAAAGTAGCCTGCTGAGATATAGGCTACATGACGTTAGATGCTGTTTCCATATGCAGATTAACCCCCTGATCCCCCATGGTGCTGCATATCCTACCATTTAAAGATTTAGCAATTAAATATATTTGTCTCTGCCAATGGCAATGTCATTCCCATGTTGGTACTATTAAATGTCCAATGTGTATTATAGGGGATTCTTGAAAGCTCCAACAAGTTTAGCCCATCTTCCCTAATTTTAAAACCCCAAGAAAGATAATGAATGTCCATGTGGTAAGGATAACAGTAAGGGTAAGAGGTAAGGGGAATTAAAGTGAGGGGTGAGGGAAGTAGTAGGGGAACAATTGTTGAATGAAAGGACGGTATGGTCGGGGATGTGGTTAGGCTACAGGATACAGGGTACAGGTATGGGCGAAAAAGGGAAATAAAGTAATATACAGTTAAGAGTGTGCTGACATGGTAACAGCTTTGCTTGACATAATGATTGGCTTCATACAAACGCTCTCAACACTGCAGCAGACTTCCTCGTTGGCTTTGGGTCTAATTAATGCGTAACAGCGACCCTTCCTAGAAGTCCTCCACTGTCACGTCCTGACCAGTAAAGGGGTTATTTGTTCTTATAGTTTGGTCAGGACATGGCAGGGGGTATTTGTTTTATGTGGTTCAGGGTGTGTTGTGTATGTGTTCATGTAGAGGGGGTATTTGGTTTATATGGTTCGGGGTGGTTGTGTATGTAAAGGGGTATTTGATTTATTAGTCCAGGGTTTTGGTTATTGTTCTATGTTAGTTTATTCCTATGTTCAGTCTAGGGTATTGTATTTCTATGTTTAGGTAATGGGGATTGGGGCCTTCAATTGGAGGCTGCTGTCTATCGTTGCCTCTGATTGAAGGTCCTATATTTAGGAGTGTGTTTGTTTTGGGGTTTGTGGGAGATTGTTTCCGTGTATAGCTTCATGCCTTACAGGACTGTTAATCGTCGTGTTTTTGTATACATTTTGGTTTTCCTTTGTCCTAAATAAAAAAAGAAGATGTATACATTTTCCCGCTGCGTTTTGGTCTACACCCTACGACACCCGTGACACCCGTGACATCCACCTGCGAATCTGAGACGAGAATTGTGCTTCCATTGTGTGTGTGGTAGCGAAGCAGTGTTTATTTGCATGCAATTAAAATTACCATTTCTCCGGCAGAGGAAAACGCTGCATGAAACAGAGGCGTTCTACAACAGCACCGTGCCAAAAGAGCGTCAGAAGCTGCTGAACTATAGTCAAATGTCCAATGAGGCGCACTTAATGGTTTCAGACTACACTCTATCCCCGCTCATCCAAAGAGAAAGTGACTTATTTATTTTTTCAGTCCAGCGATAGAGCGGTGTTTGATCTAGGGCTAAGAGGGGGTAGAGGTAAAGGAGGGGGTAGGAGTTCGGCTTGAGAGAACAGAAGAGATGAATGCCAATCCCCATCACCCTCACCAGGATGCCACCACGGTGTGCCCAGCCCACTTGGAGTGCACTGTGATCTGCGATCTACAAACATTACTCCATGGTACCCACTGGGCCCTTCCCAGGGGGAGGCATTAACAAGCCCATCTAGTTAAATGTAGCTCCTGCATTACCTAATGTGCTGGCCTACTGCAGGATAGGAGACAGGCCCATCCATTATTGATCACATGGAGGAGCATCTCTCTCTGTGAAGAAGCTACAGTATAGTAAAGTAGAGCAGGGATGCATGGAGCCTGACAGATTGGAGGGAGTCAGCCCGTGGCTTTGTTGGGAGTAGGCTAAGTTAAAGAGATGTTTATTCGAGTAGGAGGGGTTATGTGGTTCTCTGCCTCACTCTCTCTCTCTATCTCTCTCTCTATATATCTCTCCCAGTGGAGGCTCCTCAGAGGAGAAAGGGGAGTGACATTTCATAAAAATTAAAATAGTGAAACATTAAAAAAGTTTTAGATAAAACTATATTAAATATATTCATATGTCCACAAATAATTGAATGAATAACACCTTTTTGCATTGAAGGTCTACAGTAACTTCAACAGCACTGTCTGAGGTAGCACCATGGTGCAGCCGGAGGACAGCTAGCTTCCATCCTCCTCTGGCTACATTGACTTCAATACAAAACCTATGAGGCTCGTAGGCCTCACCCCTTTCCATAGACATACATGGTAATTATGACCACTTCCGGAGGAAGGATGTTGTCCATCCAATCATAGAATTAGGATCAGAGAATGAACCTATTGAGTTGTATTGGGATTGTGCCACAGAGCATTATGAGGTTCTATGTGTTGAGAAGTTTGGTGACATTGTTGGATAGAGATTCAGAGTGAAGTGATAGTTTGGGATATTATTCAATTCAAATTCGTTTTTACAAATTACAGTAGTTTACTGCGGAGCCCCTAGCCCCACTCAACATGCCTCAGATACCTCCTTTGTCCCACCTCCCACACATGCAGTGACCTCACCCAGGATAACTAGCGCATCCAGAGATACAACCTCTCTTATCATCACTCAGTGCCTGGGTTTACCTCCACTATATCCGAACCCCACCATACCCTTGTCTGTACATTATGCCCTGAATCTATTCAACCACGCCCAGAAATCTGCTCCTTTTATTCTCTGTCCCCAACGCACTAGACGACCAGTTTTGATATCCTTTAGTCGTAGCCTCATCCTACTCCGCCTCTGTTCCTTTGGTGATGTGGAGGTTAACAAAGGCCCTGCGTGTCCCCAGGCACTCTCATTTGTTGACTTCTGTAACTGAAAAAGCCTTGGTTTCATGCATGTTAACATCAGAAGCCTCCTCCGTAATTTTGTTTTACTCACTGCTTTAGCACACTCCGCCAACCCTGATGTCCTAGCCATGTCTGAATCCTGGCTTAGGAAGGTCACCAAAAATTCTGAGATTTCCATACCCAACTACAACATTTTCCGTCAAAATAGAGTTGCCAAAGGGGGAGGAGTTGCAATCTACTCCGGAGATAGCCTGCAAAGTTCTGTCATACTTTCCAGGTCTGTGCCCAAACAGTTCGAGCTTCTAATTCAAAAAATGTATCTCTCCAGAAATAAGTCTCTCACTGTTGTCGCCTGTTATAGACACCCCTCAGCTCCGAGCTGTGCCCTGGACACCACATGTGGATTGATTGCCCACCATCTATCTTCAGAGTTCGTTCTGTTAGGTGACCTAAACCCGTCAGTCAAGGATGCCTGGTCGTTCTTTAAAAGTAATTTCCTCACCATCTTAAATAAGCATGCCCCTTTCAAAAAATGTAGAACTAAGAACAGATATAGCCCTTGGTTCACTCCAGACCTGACTGCCCTCAACCAGCACAAAAACATCCTGTGGCAGACTGCACTAGCATCGAATAGTCCCCGCGATATGCAACTTTTCAGGGAAGTCAGGAACCAATACACGCAGTCAGTCAGGAAAGCAAAGACTAGCTTTTTCAAACAGAAATTTGCATCCTTTAGCTCTAACTCCAAAAAGTTTTGGGACACTGTAAAGTCCATGGAGAGTAAGAGCACCTCCTCCCAGGTGCCCACTGCACTGAGGCTAGGTAACACTGTCACCACCAATAAATCCACGATAATCGAGAATTTCAATAAGCATTTCTCTACGGCTGGCCATGCTTTCCACCTGGCTACCCAACCCTGGCCAACAGCTCCGAACCCCCCGCAACTACTTGCCCAAGCCTCCCCAGCTTCTCCTTCAACCAAATCCAGATAGCAGATGTTCTGAAAGAGCTGCAAAACCTGGACCCATACAAATGACCTGGGCTAGACAATCTGGACCCTCTCTTTCCAAAATTATCCACCGCCATTGTTGCAACCCCTATTACCAGTCTGTTCAACCTCTCTTTTGTATCGATCGAGATCCCTAAAGATTGGAAAGCTGCAGCAGTCATCTCCCTTTTCAAAGGGGGAGACACTCTAGACCCAAACTGTTATAGACCTATATCCATCCTGCCCTGCCTTTCTAAAGTCTTCGAAAGCCAAGTTAATAAACAGATCCCTGACCATTTCGAATCCCACCGTACCTTCTCCGCTGTGCAATCCGGTTTCTGAGCTGGTCACGGGTGCACCTTTGCCACGCTCAAGGTACTAAACAATATCATAACCGCCATCGATAAAAGACAGTACTGTGCAGCCGTCTTCATCGACCTGGCCAAAGCTTTCGACTCTGTCAATCACCGTATTCCTATCGGCAGACTCAACAGCCTTGGTTTCTCAAATGACTGCCTTGCCTGGTTCACCAACTACTTCTGAGACAGAGTTCAGTGTGACAAATTGGAGGGCCTGTTGTGCGGACCTCTAGCAGTCTATATGGGGGTGCCACAGGGTTCAATTCTCGGGCCGACTCTTTTCTCTGTATATATCAACGATGTCGCTCTTGCTGCTGGTGATTCCCTGATCCACCTCTACGCAGACGACACCATTCTGTATACATCTGGCCCTTCTTTGGACACTGTGTTAACTAACCTCCAAACGAGCTTCAATGCCATACAACCATCCTTCCATGGCCTCCAAATGCTCTTAAACGCTAGTAAAACCAAATGCATGCTTTTCAACCGTTCGCTGCCCGCACCCGCCCGCCCGACTAGCATCACTACTCTGGACGGTTCTGACTTAGAATATGTGGACAACTACAAATACCTAGGTGTCTGGCTAGACTGTAGACTCTCCTTCCAGACTCATAATAAACATCTCCAATCCAAAATTAAATCTAGAATCGGCTTCCTATTTCGCAACAAAGCCTCCTTCACTCACGCCGCCAAACATACCCTCGTAAAACTGACTATCCTACTGATCCTCGACTTCGGCGATGTCATTTACAAAATAGCTTCCAATACTTTACTCAGCAAACTGGATGTAGTCTATCACAGTGCCATCCGTTTTGTCACCAAAGCCCCATATACCACCCACCACTGCGCCCTGTATGCTGTAGTCGGCTGGCCCTCGCTACATATTCGTCGACAGACCCACTGGCTCCAGGTCATCTATAAGTCTATGCTAGGTAAAGCTCCGCCTTATCTCAGCTCACTGGTCATGATAACAACACCCACCCGTACTCCAGCAGGTATATCTCACTGGTCATCCCCAAAGCCAACACCCCCTTTGGCCGCCTTTCCTTCCAGTTCTCTGCTGCCAATGACTGGAATGAATTGCAAAAATCATGAAGCTGGAGACTTATATTTCCCTCACTAACTTTAAACGTCAGCTATCTGAGCAGCTAACCGATCGCTGCTACGGTACATAGCCCATCTGTAAATAGCCCACCCACCCAATCTACCTACCTCATCCCCATATTGTTTTTATTTACTTTTCTGCTCTTTTGCACACCAGTATTTCTACTTGCACATCATCATCTGCTCAGCAATCACTCCAGTGTTAATTTGCTAAATTGTAATTACCCCGCTACTATGGCCTATGTATTGCCTTAATTCATCACGCCATTTGCACACACTGTATATATACTTTTTTATACTTTTTTTATATTGTGTTATTGACTGTACGCTTGTTTATTCCATGTGTAACTCTGTGTTGTTGTTTGTGTTGCACTGCTTTGCTCTATCTTGGCCAGGTCACAGTTGTAAATGAGAACTTGTTCTTAACTAGCCTACCTGGTTAAATAAAGGTGAAATAATTTTTACAAATAAAAACTACAAGGACCTTGCAGAGGTAATTACACATTACAATACTTTACTTGCTGAACATATCGACTTTCGTCTGTCTTTTCTGGGTTGTCGAAAACATTTCCAAATGATTTGATAGCTTCCATCGCATCATCCATTAAAAGATTAAAGAGAGAGTTTGATGCGGCGCATTTTTTTGCGTGTGCTCAAGTAGGTTTTCTACTTTCCTCCGGTATTTATTTAGCAAAGATGATAGCATAATCCCTCCAGACAGACTCAAGCAAAAACTCATGATATAAATTGTCACGGTTGTCGTCGGTTAAGGAGGACCAAAACGCAGCAGGCATGCGGTTGTTCATTTTGAACATTTATTAAACTCCAAAATGAACATACAAAAATAACAAAACGAAACCACGAACAACAAAACAGTCTGGCAAAGCCTAAGGCTCAACACAGAACAATCACCCACAAATAACAACCACAAACACACCCTAATATATGGGACTCTCAATCAAAGGCAGATAGACAACACCTGCCTTCAACTGAGAGTCCCAACCCCAATTAACCAAACATAGAAACAGACATACTAGACTAAACATAGAATACCTGAAAACCAAACAGTGCCCAAAAACCCCGGAATACTTAAACCAAATGCCCCTTCAACAAAACACACCACCCCGAACCACATAAAACGAATACCCTCTGCCACGTCCTGACCAAACTACAATACTAATTAACCCTTATACTGGCCAGGACGTGACAGTACCCCCCCCCTTAAAGGTGCTAACCCCGGAAGCACCTTAAAAACAACAAAAAAACAACAACCCCAAACAACAAAACCAAAATTCCCCTCTACTAAAGGGAGGGAAGGGAGGGTGGCTGCCGTCAACGACGGCACTGTGCTACACCCCCCCTCCCCAACCCACCTATATCTGGAGGTGGCTCTGGTTCCGGCCGTTCCAGGCTGTCGGGCCACTCTGGCATCGCCGGGGGGCAGTCGGACCAGTCTGGGCAGTCTGGCAGCTCGGGACAGTCTGGGCAGTCTGGCAGCTCGGGACAGTCTGGGCAGTCTGGCCACTCCGGCAGTTCAGGGCAGTCTGGCCACTCCGGCAGTTCAGGGCAGTCTGGCCACTCCGGCAGTTCAGGGCAGTCTGGCCACTCCGGCAGTTCAGGGCAGTCTGGCCACTCTGGCAGTTCAGGGCAGTCTGGCCACTCCGGCAGTTTAGGGCAGTCTGGCCACTCCGGCAGTTCAGGGCAGTCTGGCCACTCCGGCAGTTCAGCGCAGTCTGGCCACTCCGGCAGTTCAGCGCAGTCTGGCCACTCCGGCAGTTCAGCGCAGTCTGGCCACTCCGGCGACTGTTGACTGGCGGGCAGCTCCGACGACTGTTGACTGGCGGGCAGCTCCGACGACTGTTGACTGGCGGGCAGCTCCGACGACTGTTGACTGGCGGGCAGCTCCGACGACTGTTGACTGGCGGGCAGCTCCGACGACTGTTGACTGACGAGGCTGAGTTTACGCACTTGAAGGCTAGTGCGGGGAGCGGGAACAGGACGAGTCGGACTGGGTTGACGCACTTCCGGGTCCGCACGAGAGACAGGAGCTGGAAACCCAGGGCTATGGAGGCGCACAGTCGGTCTAGATCTTACCTCCTGCACAACCCGCCTTGGCTGGATGGAACTAGTAGCCCTGTACGAGCGGGGTGCTCGTACAGGGCAGACTGGGCTGTGCAGGGGCCTGATGGTAGCCGTGCGTAGAGCGGGAGTTGGGTAGCCTGGTCCTCGGAGGCGTACCGGCGACCAGATGCGCTGCGCAGGCATACTCCTACCAGGCTGGATGCCTGCTCTAGCACGGCACCTGCGAGGGGCTGGAATAACTCGCACCGGACTGTGCGTGCGTATGGGTGAGATAGTGCGCTCCTCAGCGAAACATAGCACTCTCCACCCCATACGCTCCTCCATATAACCACGGGTAGCTGGCTTCCGGCTCTTCCTATGCCTAGCCCAACTACCCGTGTGCCCCCCCAATTTTTTTTTATTGGGGGTGCCTCTCGCGCTTCAACGCTAGTCGTGTTCCTCGGAAACGTTCCCGGTCCATACCAGCCTTTCGCCTTTCCTCTCTCTCTCTTACCACCTGTCCCCATGGAAGGCGATCTTTTCCGGCTTGGATCTCCTCCCAAGTGTAGGAGCCTTCTCCCTTCAAGATCTCCTCCCAAGTCCATCTCTCACCATAGTCCAACTCAAAATCCCACTGCTCCTTCTTCTGCTGCTTGGTCCTGATTTGGTGGGTGATTCTGTCACGGTTGTCGTCGGTTAAGGAGGACCAAAACGCAGCAGGCATGCGGTTGTTCATTTTGAACATTTATTAAACTCCAAAAGGAACATACAAAAATAACAAAACGAAACCACGAACAACAAAACAGTCTGGCAAAGCCTAAGGCTCAACACAGAACAATCACCCACAAATAACAACCACAAACACACCCTAATATATGGGACTCTCAATCAAAGGCAGATAGACAACACCTGCCTTCAACTGAGAGTCCCAACCCCAATTAACCAAACATAGAAACAGACATACTAGACTAAACATAGAATACCTGAAAACCAAACAGTGCCCAAAAACCCCGGAATACTTAAACCAAATGCCCCTTCAACAAAACACACCACCCCGAACCACATAAAACGAATACCCTCTGCCACGTCCTGACCAAACTACAATACTAATTAACCCTTATACTGGCCAGGACGTGACATAAATGTTGCAGCAGCCTAGGCTACACCTTAACATTAGAAATCTGACATGCTGTATGAGATGAAAATGAGACTATTTTTCAGTCTGATCAACTGTAGGCTACTAATAACAGCAGCTGCATACAGCGTATGCACCCTGTCCATCTGGTCAGGGTAAACTAATTGGTAAGGTTATGTATTTATAGTCCATTTGTCTGTCTGGAGAAAATGTGAATGTGATCAAATGTAGTTTCTATTCATAATTGGGCTGGCTAGGCTTCCTATACGTTTTTAATCCATAATGATTAACAGGAATTAATGAATCAACATAACAGTGATGAAGGATGTGAGAAAATGTTTTGTAAGGCCTACAGTTGCATAGGCCTGCAAGATGCAAATATGCACAAAGCAAGCTCAGCCCTGTGAGTTCTATTGTCTATCAGTTGTTGTCTATGTGTCTGGGTAGATGAAATCCCCCTCCTAATCTAGTCTAAATATCATTTACAGTTGAAGTCAGAAGTTTACATACACTTAGGTTGGAGTCATTAAAACTCCTTTTTCAACCACTCCACAAATTTCTTGTTAACAAACTATAGTTTTGGCAAGTCGGTTAGGACATCTACATTGTGCATGACACAAGTAATTTTTCCAACAACTGTTTACAGACAGATTATTTCACTTATAATTCACTGTATCACAAGGGTCTGGATGCTACCGGATGCTGGAGTGAGTAGTCGTGCTCCGGAAGGTGGTGATTGACTCCGCTGTCCTGGCGTCGTGAGGGAGCCTGTTCCACCATTAGTTGCCAGAGCAGCGAACAGTTTTGACTGGGCCGAGCGGGAACTGTGCTTCCGCAGAGGTAGGGAGGCGAGCAGGCCAGAAGTGGATGAACGCAGTGCCCTTCTTTGGGTGTAGGGACTGATCAGAGCCTGAAGGTATGGAGGTGCCGTTCCCCTCACAGCTCCATAGGCAAGCACCATGGTCTTGTTGCAGATGCGAGCTTCAACTGGAAGCCAGTGGAGTGTGCGGAGGAGCGGGGTGACGTGAGAGAACTTGGGAAGGTTGAACACCAGACGGGCCATAATGACCATCGTTATGTTTGGAGGAAAAGGGGGGAGGCTCGCAAGCTGAAGAACACCATCCCAACCGTGAAGCATGGGGATGGCAGCATCATGTTGTGTGTGTGCTTTGTGCAGGAGGGACTGGTGCACTTCACAAAATAGATGGCATCATGAGGATGGAAAATTATGAAGCAACATCTCAAGATATCAATCAGGAAGTTAAAGCTTGGTCGCAAATGGGTCTTCCAAATGGACAATGACCCCAAGCATACTTCCAAAGTTGTGGCAAAATGACTTAAGAACAACAAAGTCTAGGTATTGGAGTGGCCATCACAAAGCCCTGTGTCCCGCCACCCGCTACCCACCACCCACCAACCCCTCTTTTGCGCTACTGCTACTCTCTGTTCATCATATATGCATAGTCACTTTAATCATATCTACATGTACATACTACCTCAATCAGACTGACTAACCGGTGTCTGTATGTAGCCTCGCTACTTTTAAAGCCTCGCTACTGTATATAGCCTGTCTTCTTACTGTTGTTTTATTTCTTTACTTACCTATTGTTCACCTAATACCTTTTTTGCACTATTGGTTAGAGCCTGTAAGTAAGCATTTCACTGTTGTATTCGATGCACGTGACAAATAAACTTCGATTTGATTTGAATCGTATTGAAAATTTGTGGGGAGAATTGAAAAAGCGTGTGCGAGCAATGAGGACTACAAACCTGACTCAGTTACACCAGCTCTGTCAGGAAGAATTGGCCAAAATTCACCCAACTTATTGTGGGAAGCTTGTGAAAGGCTACCCAAAATGTATGACTCAAGTTAAACAATTTAAAGGCAATGCTACCAAATACTAATTGAGTGTATGTAAACTTCTGACCCACTGGGAATGTGATGAAAGAAATACAAGCTGAAATAAATCATTATCTCTACTATTATTCGGACATTTCACAATCTTATAAAATAAAGTGGTGATCCTAACTGACCTAAGACAGGGAATTTTTACTAGGATTAAATGTCAGGAATTGTGAAAAACTGAGTTTAAATGTATTTGGCTAAGGTGTATGTAAACTTCCGACTTCATCTGTATTTTAACAAATATAAGGTAGCTGCAGTTTGACAAGGTAAAAATCATGTGACCTGATTAGCAAAAACTGGTCCCATCATAGCCCATATAAAACCTTTTTACAACTGATTAATCACTGTCATACCGTATAGGGTCCAGAGTTTTCTTAGTTAGGTTAACTTGTAAGGAAAAACGTCCCCAGGGGCTAAAAATTGTCCCACTGCTCTGGTACCTATGGTGGCACCATTTTGCTTGCAGTTCTCAGTTATCGTCAGGTATGTGGATGATCAGGGCTTTATTCAGGAATGTTTCTTGGGATACTTTGATGTGTCAAGTGGGCGAGATGTGCAGTCTGTGTTTGACGTTATGCATTTTGCGATGTCAGAGTTTAAGTTCATAGAGAAACTCGTTGTCCAAACATACGATGGCGCAGCTGTAATGGAATGTATCTGCTATTTGCATTTACAGCTAAGTCCCCTCCTGCTTCCTGATTTAAGAGGTGACTACTCCACTCCACTGCCTTTGACAACTTTCTCCTAACATGAACTGAAGCCACATCTCATGTGCCCACTCATCCACTGGCACATTGAATGTTTCCCCTCCCAGCACTGTGAGTACCCTATACATTTTCTCTCATTCCTGTATGTAGAGTCAATCATATACACAATCACATTATTACACATCAATGATTTTACTCCTTGCTTGGACTAACTCATTCTTAGCTCTTTTGTCTAACCGTGTAGTGTGTTGTGTTACTGTTTTTTGTCTTCGCAGTCAAATCCTGTCCTGCACTGGTCAAGCCTCTGAACCCCTCAACTCATGCTTCATACCCTCATTCAGTCACTGCTGTTATCCCTTTTCCACACAATGTAAGTAGCCCTCTCATTCCCATTCCCCATAATATTGTACTATAAATGTCTGCATTAAATGCTTTAGGTTAAAATAATTAGTTTTTGACACTTTTTTAAAACACACTTTGTTGTCTCCATGAGTTACGCGCCTATACCGTGGGTCTCCCATCCTCCTACATTTTTCGAGTCACTAGCCTCCACTGCTATCTCTGTATTTCACAACGTACTACATAAAGACAAGGTTTGTGAGCATCGATCATCTCATTCCTTCTTTCTCAGATCTTTTTTTCCCTCGTTTCCTCCTCTATCTCCCCTGTCAGAGGCTTGATGATTCATCACTCATCTCTCTATGATTGCCCTCCTTCTTCATATGCTCTTCATCCCTCTCTTACTCTCTCCCTCTATTTCTCTCTGCTCTCTCTATCCATCCCTCTCTCTATCTCTCTGGTGGGTGCATTGGGAAAAATGTGAATTTCACAGAAGTCATTGGAGATTTGTTTAATTGCTTAGTTTTTCTTATTTTTACTCTTTCATTCTCATCCCTAGTTTCAGCGATCTAACGGCCATATTGTCAAGGTCTGGAAATGAGAGGCCCTTTACTGATCAACATCAGATAATTAGGATCCAGTTGCTGTAGAATTTGTTCAATGGAGAAATTTCCCTCCACCAGTTCCTAATGCAGTTGTTTTTGTGAGGAAAATCACATTGATTCCAGTTCCAAGTTGAGTGTTCTCTCAGGACAGAGCTACTGTAGTAAGAACGACTCATGCTCTTCATGAACAATGATTGCTTAAGCTTGCAATGTATTTTTCTGAATCATTCGTGGATGTGTGTGGCTTCGAGTAATAAGACTAACATGCAATAAAATGCAAATTAATTACTTAAAAATCATACAATGTGATTTTCTGGATTTTTGTTTTAGATTCCATCTCTCACAGTTGAAGTGTACCTATGATAACAATTACAGACCTCTACATGCTTTGTAAGTAGGAAAACCTGCAAAATCGGCAGTGTATCAAATACTTGTTCTCCCCACTGTACCCCAAGAGACTTGCAGCTGTAATTGCTGCAAAAGGTGACTCTACATAATATAGGCTTTTCGGGGGTGAATAGTTATGCACGCTCAATTTTTCAGTTTTTTTGTCTTATTTCTTGTTTCTTTCACAATAAAAAATATTTTGCATCTTCAAAGTGGTAGTCATGTTGTGTACATCAAATGATACAAACCCTCCAAAAATCCATTTTAATTCCAGGTTGTAAGGAAACAAAATAGGAAAAATGCCAAGTGGGGTGATTACTTTCGCAAGCCACTGTTCAGTGCCTTCAGAAAGTATTCACACCCCTTGACTTTTTCCACATTTTGTTGTGTTACAGCCTGAATTTAAAATGGATTTACATACACTGGCATACACACAATACCCCATAATGTCAAAGTAGAATTATGTTTTTAGAAATGTTGACAAATTAATTAAATCCCTTTGAGCATGGTGAAGTTATTAATTTCACATTGGATAGTGTATCAATACACCCAGTCACTACATAGATACAGACATCCTTCCTAACTCAGTTGCCAGAGAGGAAGGAAACCACTCAGAGATTTCACCATGAGGCCAATGCAAAAAATGTGGCAAATAAATATACTTATTGTCCTGAACACAAAGCTTTATGTTTGAGGAAAATCCAACTTAAGATCACTGAGTACCTCTCTTCATATTTTCAAGCATGTTGATTGCTGCATCATGTTATGGGTATGCTTGTCATCGGCAAGGGCTAGGGAGTTTTCGTAAGATAAAAAAACAGAATAGAGCTAAGCACAGGCAAAATCCTAGAGGAAAACCTGGTACAGTCTGCTTTTCAATAGACACTGGGAGACAAAGACACAACAAGACTTGACCATGGCTGTCTAGCAATGATCAACAACCAACTTGACAGAGATTGAAGAATTTTATAAAGCACAATCAATATTGTACAATCCAGGTGTGTAAAGCTCTTAGAGACTTACCCAGAAAGACTCACAGCTGTAATCACTGCCAACGGTAAACATTCTAAAAACATGTTTTCACTTTGTCATTATGGGGTATTGTGTGTAGATGAGTTAGGGAAAAAAACGATTTAATCCATTTTGAATTGAAGCTGTAACAACAAAATGTAGAATAAGTCAAGGGGTATGGATACTTTCTGAAAGCACTATAAACGACAATCACAGAATTGTGAATTTGTGAATGTGTATGTGCCTGTGTGTGTCAGTGTTGGGGGTAATGCGTTACATAAGTTACGCATTACGTAATAATATTACTTTAGTGAGTAATTTTTTTCTCCATAATATTTTGTGAACTCAATGCGCACATTGCACATTTTCTGTAAAGATAAATCAGACTTTTATGAATTGTTTTATTCTATGTTGTTACAACATTCAACCCACATAATGCATAGTGCATTTAATGTTTAAAAAAATAACCGTGATTATTTTTTCACTAATCGCTCAGCTCAAGTGAGTAACAGAGTAATTGAACTCATTACTTTTTAAATTAGAGTAATAATATTCGTGTTACTATTTCAAGTAACGCTGGCGATACTTTCAGAAATTATTCCCCCACCAGGTGCAGTGTTTCCACGATCCGATCTCAACTTGTTTCCAAATGTATTTCTCGAGCGAGCGGAGAAAGGCTGTTTGGAGAAATATCATGACCTCTGTCCACAGAAATGGATAGAGGTCTGTGTGTATGTGTTTCTAATCTGACTTGCCATCTGTGTATTGAATAGTTAGCCCAGTGTTGTCGGTTTCTATTCCAGCTAAATGGAAAATTAAAGCAAACTGTCACATTTTTGTGTCACTGTCACAAGCTTCCATTCCACCTGTCACAAAGGGATTTATGGCTAAATTAGGAAGAGATCGTCAACCCTGTTACGGTCAAAATCAAATCAAATCAAATGTATTTGTCACATACACATGGTTAGCAGATGTTAATGTAAGTGTAGTGAAATGCTTGTGCTTCTAGTTCCGACCATGCAGTAATATCTAACAAGTAATATAACCTAACAATTCCACAACAACTACTTTATACACACAAGTGTAAAGGAATGAATACGAATATGTACATAAAAATATATAAATGAGTGATGGCCAAACGGCATAGGCAAGATGCAGTAAATGGTATAGAGTACAGTATATACATATGAGATGAGTAATGTAGGGTATGTAAACATTATATAATATAAAGTGGCTAGTGATAAATTGATTACATACATTTTTCCATTATTAAAGTGGCTGGAGTTGAGTCAGTATGTTGGCAGCAGCCACTCAATGTTAGTGATGGTTGTTTAACAGTCTGATGGCCTTGAGATAAGCTGTTTTTCAGTCTCTCGGTCCCCGCTTTGATGCACCTGTACTGACCTCGCCTTCTGGATGATAGCGGGGTGAACAGACAGTGGCTCGGGTGGTTGTTGTCCTTGATGATCTTTTTGGCCTTCCTGTGACATTGGGTGGTGTAGGTGTCCTGGAGGGCAGGTAGGTTGCACCCGGTGATGCGTTGTGCAGACCTCACTACCCTCTGGAGAGCCTTACGGTTATGGGCGGAGCAGCTGCCGTACCAGGCGGTGATACAGCCCGACAGGATGCTCTCGATTGTGCATCTGTAAAAGTTTGCGAGTGTTTTTGGTGACAAGCCAAATTTCTTCAGCCTCCTGAGGTTGAAGAGGCGCTCCTGCGCCTTCTTCACCACGCTGTCTGTGTGGGTGGACCATTTCAGTTTGTCCGTGATGTGTACGCCGAGGAACTTAAAACTACTGTCCCGTCAATGTAGATAGGGGGCTGCTCCCTCTGCTGTTTCCTGAAGTCCACGATCATCTCCTTTGTTTTGTTGACATTGAGTGTGAGGTTATTTTCCTGACACCACACTCCGAGGGCCCTCACCTCCTCCCTGTAGGCCGTCTCGTTGTTGTTGGTAATCAAGCCTACCACTGTAGTGTCGTCTGCAAACTTAATGATTGAGTTGTAGGCGTGCATGGCCACACAGTCATGGGTGAACAGGGAGTACAGGAGAGGGCTGACAACGCACCCTTGTGATGTTGTTACCTACCCTCACCAACTGGGGGCGGCCCGTCAGGAAGTCCAGGACCCAGTTGCACAGGGCGGGGTCGAGACCCAGGGTCTCGAGCTTAATGACAAGTTTGGAGGGTACTATGGTGTTAAATGCTGAGCTGTAATCGATGAACAGCATTCTTACATAGGTATTCCTCTTGTCCAGATGGGTTAGGGCAGTGTGATGGCGTCGTCTGTGGACCTATTGGGGCGGTAAGCAAATTGGAGTGGGTCTAGGGTGTCAGGTAGGGTGGAGGTGATATGGTCCTTGACTATTCACTCAAAGCACTTCATGATGACGGAAGTGAGTGCTACAGTATTTACATTTACATTTTAGTCACTTTAGCAGACGCTCTTATCCAGAGCGACTTACAGTAGTGAATGCATACATTTCATTTCATGCATTTTTTATTTTTTTGTACTGGCCCCCCGTGGGAATCAAACCTACAACCCTGGCGTTGTACACACCATGCTGGCGTTGCAAACACCATGCTCTACCACCACATTTAGCTCAGTTACCTTAGCTTTCTTGGGAACAGGAACAATGGTGGCCCTCTTGAAGCATGTGGGGAGATTGAATATGTCTGTAAACACACCAGCCAGCTGGTCTGCGCATGCTCTGAGGACGCGGCCAGGGATGCCGTCTGGACCTGCAGCCTTGCGAGGGTTAACACATTTAAATGTTTTACTCACGTTGGTTACAGTGAAGGCGAGCCCGCAGGTTTTGGTAGCGGGCCATGTCAGTGGCACTGTATTGTCCTCAAAGCGAGCAAAAACGTTGTTTAGTCTGTCTGGGAGGAAGGCATCGTGATCGCTGGTTTTTCTTTTGTAGTCTGTGATTGACTAGACCATGCCACATACCTCTCATGTCTGAGCCGTTGAATTGCGACTCCACTTTGTCTCTGTACTGACGCTTAGCTTGTTTAATTGCCTTGCGGAGGGAATAGCTACACTGTTTGTATTCGGTCATGCTTCCAGTCACCTTGCCCTGATTAAAAGCAGTGGTTCGCACGTTCAGTTTTGCGCGAATGCTGCCATCAATCCACGGTTTCTGGTTGGGGAATGTTTTAATAGACACTGTGGGTACAACATCACCGATGCACTTGTTAATAAACTTGCACACCGAATCAGCGTATTCGTCAATGTTGTTCTTCGCCGCAATGCGGAACATATCCCAGTCCACGTGATCGAAGCAATCTTGAAGCATGGATTCCGATTGGTCGGACCAGCGTTGAACAGACCTGAGCGCGTGTGCTTCCTGTTTTAGTTTCTGTCTATAGGCTGGGAGCAACAAAATGGAGTCGTAGTCAGCTTTTCCGAAGGGAGGGCGGGGGAGGGCCTTATATGCTTCGCGGAAGTTAGAATAACAGTGGTCTAGGGTTTTGCCAGCCCTGGTAGCACAATCGATATGCTGATTGAATTTGGGGAGCCTTGTTTTCAGATTAGCCTTGTTAAAATCCCCGGCTACAATAAATACAGCCTCGGGATATGTGGTTTCCAGTTTACATAGAGTCCAATGAAGTTCTTTCAGGGCCGTCAATGTGTCTGCTTGGGGGGGAATATACACGACTGTGATTATGATCGAAGAGAATTCTCTTAGTAGATAATGCGATCGGCATTTGATTGTTTTATTTTTTTTATTTCACCTTTATTTAACCAGGTAGGCAAGTTGAGAACAAGTTCTCATTTACAATTGCGACCTGGCCAAGATAAAGCAAAGCAGTTCGACACATACAACAACACAGAGTTACACATGGAGTAAAACAAACATACAGTCAATTATACAGTAGAAAAATAAGTCTATATGCAATGTGAGCAAATGAGGTGAGATAAGGGAGGTAAATGCAAAAAAGGCCATGGTGGCAAAGTAAATACAATATAGCAAGTAAAACACTGGAATGGTAGATTTGTAGTGGAAGAAAGTGCAAAGTAGAAATAGAAATAATGGAGGGCAAAGGCGCAAAATAAATAAATACAGTAGGGGAAGAGGTAGTTGTTTGGGCTAAATTATAGATGGGCTATGTACAGGTGCAGTGGAGCCAGTGGGTTTGGCGACGAGTATGAAGCGAGGGCCAGCCAACGAGAGCGTACAGGTCGCCGTGGTGGGTAGTATATGGGGCTTTGGTGACAAAACGGATGGCATTGTGAGCAATTCTAAGTCAGGTGAACAAAAGGACTTGAGTTCCTGTATGTTGTTATGATCACACCACGTCTCGTTAATCATAAGGCATACACCCCTGCCCTTCTTCTTACCAGAGAGATGCTTGTTTCTGTCGGCGCGATGCGTGAAGAAACCAGGTGGCTCTACCGACTCAGATAGCGTGTCTCGAGTGAGCCATGTTTACGTGAAACAAAGAACGTTACAGTCTCGCATGTCTCTCTGGAATGCTACCCTTGCTCGGATTTCGTCTACCTTGTTGTCAAGAGACTGGACATTGGCGAGTAGTATGCTCGGGAGCGGTGTGCGATGTGCCCGTCTACAGAGCCTGACCAGAAGACCGCTCCGTCTGCCCCTTCTACAGCGCCGTTGTTTTGGGTCGCCGGCTGGGATCCGATCCATTGTCCTGGGTGGTGGGCCAAACAGAGGATCCGCATCGGGAAAGTCGTATTCCTGGTCGTAATGTTGGTGAGTTGACGTTGCTCACCCTGTTACTATATTTGGCACATAGGCACTTACTATAAAAAAGTTATTTAACTTTGTGAAATGGGAAAACATGTTTTTTCTGAAGTTGAACATGTGCTCTTTATGACAGAATGTTAAAATTAAATCAAACGTTTTTCATTTTACCAAGTTACACTTCTCTAAAGAGACCGAATTAGTGGAATGACACACACACACACACACACACACACACACACACACACACACACACACACACACACACACACACACACACACACACACACACACACACACACACACTAACTGGACCCACTCCCCTGCTCATCTGTCCTCATTACAGGACCCTTTGAATGTGATCCCAGCACACTCTCTTGTAAATAAACACCACACACACACTAGTGATGTGCAGGTTGACTCATAACCCACAGTCCCCACAGTTATATCCACAGAGAGGGCGGGTTAACGGTCATGAACTATTGTGTGGATGAAGGGTTGGTAGGTGGGTGGTTGAATAAAGAGAAAACAATGCATAAAAATCTATAAATGTATAATTCTTGTGCAATTCATATCTATAGGCTACATTGATGTTTTTTCTTCAGAGTTTTTTATCTGCCGTTAGCGTGTATCCTAAGCCTAAACTTTAGGGCCTAACCATAGAGCTCCAAATACATACCAATTGCCGAATGCTTTTGGGAACTCGGGCAGAAAGAATTAACATTGATACACTGAGGCAAAAAAAGACAATGCTGGAGTTTAATTCAATAAGAGAAAGGCTGCAAAACAGAGAGGAAAATAAAAAGAAGGGATAGCCAGATCAGTAGTCTAATGTTTGGGAAAGAGTTGGTGAAGTGGTAAAGAGGACGATACAAATGTTATGTCATGTGTGATGTTTGTGAGGCACCAGTGATGTGCGGTCAGTATAGGCAGTGGAAATGAATGAAAAAAAGCTGAAAAATAAATAAATATTTGATTAAAATAAATCATTGTCATCTTCGTGTTTTTTCTGCATGATAAAATTGATTTCTGAACTACTACTTCCCAAATTTGCAGCCTCGCCTTGTGTCTTTCTCGCCCTTTAAACTCCTAACTTCAAATTACTTGCATGCGTGTTTCTACCTTATACTGCCAGCTAAAGGACGCTTCGCTGCCATTCATGTGTCAATATGTCCCATTCATTTTCCTTGAACTGAAATAATAAATGCTTATGTGTTTTGGCATGAAAAAAGTCATGGGGGATAGGCAGAGCTCACTCCTGCCTATGGACGTCACTTGTCATCTGCCGCTTTTTGGGGGTTACGTTCGTTTTACTGCTAGCTAAAAGTAAGCTTATCAGAATGGCTAACATATTGCATCTGAAGTAGTTTTCAAAGTGGGATCTTCTAGCAAAACGGAGTGATAAGGAATAGAAGACCAACACCTGAACTTAGGCACCTACATCAAAGGAAGGGACAGAAAATAAAACGATAATTTCAATCTGAGTGGTATCAACGGAAAGACAAAATCAAATAAAATTTTATTTGTCACATGTGCCGAATACAACAGGTGTAGACCTTACAGTGAAATGCTTATTTACAAGCCCATAACCAACAATACAGTTAAGAAAAATACTTCAAAAATAACAAATAAAAGTAACAAATCATTAAAGAGCAGCAGTAAAATAACAATAGCGAGGCTATATACAGGGGGTACCAGTACAGAGTCAATGTGCGGGGGCACTGGTTAGTCGAGGTAATTGAGGTAATATGTACATGTAGGTAGAGTTATTAAAGTGACTATGCATAGATAATAACAGAGAGTAGCAGCCGCGTAAAAGAGGGGGAGGGGGGCACAGAAAATAGTCCGTGTAGCCATTTGATTAGATGTTCAGGAGTATTATGGCTTGGGGCTAGAAGCTGTTTAGAAGCCTCTTGGACCTAGACTTGGCGCTCCGGTACCGCTTGCTGTGCGGTAGCAGAGAAAACACTCTATGACTAGGGTTGCTGGAGTCTTTGACAATTTTTAGGGCCTTCCTCTGACACCGCCTGGCATAGAGGTCCTGGATGGCAGGAAGCTTGGCCCCAGTGATGTACTGGGCCGTACGCATTACCCTCTGTAGTGCCTTGCAGTCGGAGGCCGAGCAGTTGCCATACCAGGCAGTGATGCAACCCGTCAGGATGCTCTCGATGGTGCAGCTGTAAAACCTTTTGAGGATCTGAGGACCCATGCCAAATCTTTTCAGTCACCTGAGGGGGAATAGGTGTTGCCGTGGCCTCTTCACGACTGTCTTGGTATGTTTGGACCAACCTGGCTCTGTGGCTGCGCTGCTAGCAGCCGACTCTTCTGCCTGCTGTTCTCCACCAGCGACAAAGTGTGGACAAGAGCCGGTTACTGCAACTTCATCAACTTGCCTATAGCACTCGACAAGCATGAGAAATCTGTCTCACATCCATAGCCAGATAACTCTTAAGACAGCTCACGGACAGATCAGGCATTGAATGAACAACGGAGATTAAACATCAGCATGCACAATGCAAAAGTAAAAGATAATTGTTAGATTGTGAAAGACCTAATTAATGCTACATACTACCTAGGTAAACAGGAGTTGGCATTTCGTGGCAACAATGTGAGTGCCAGGTTATCAAACAGGGTCAACTATGTGAGACTATTAAATGCCTTTGCTGTAAAAAAAAACAACAACAGCAACCCATTTAGAGACCACCACTGTGTTTGCTTTGTGCTCATGGCCAATGGTAGAATTTTAAATGAAACTGACACGCTCTTCCGTTTCTGCAGAACAAAGGGATGGATATGAGTTTCTGCCTTACCCGTATCAGTGACACAATGAAAGCACTGGAACAGCAGCAACTACAGCAGCGTTTCTATGAGCTATTCGAGCAGAACTGCAATGAACTGGGCCTGGCAGAAAGCGAAACTCATAGTAAATAGCCGATCAGCGTAGAGAGGGGGCGAATCTACTACAACATACAAGACAATATCAATGTTCAGATGAGAGCCAAGTTTGACCACTTTGGTGAACTAATTTTCCTTGGCTTAGTGGACAGCAACGAAAATTGAAACAATGTCACGAAAGTCAAACACCAGCCAAACTTGAAAGCCTGTCAAAATATGCCAAGTACGTAAGGCTGATCTTGTCAAATTGTACAGTTCACAAATGGTACGAGACAAATCACCTGGACCACTACTCAGCTTTTTGTTCCAGCATGACCTGACACAGACTGTCCCCGTGGCGACAACGTTACTGCAGCTGGTCCTCACTATACCAGCCACACAAGCTACTAGCTAGTAGTCAGTTAACTCAGACATCAGCCAGCCTCAGCTCGGTCAATACCTGCCAGTCTGCACAGCGCGATATCAACCCAGAGCATATCGGACTGCTTTTTCTTTATCTCCGGATTCCTACCGCAAGCTCTGAACCTTTACACCGGATCATTGCAGCTAGCTAGCTGCAATCGTAGTGGGTACTCCTGGCTAACGCCTCTGTCCCGAAGCAAGCACCAGTTAGCCTGGAGCTAGCCTCGAGCTAGGCCCATCTTCCAGCTAGCTAGGTATTGTAGCCCAATTCTTGGGCTACAATACCTCTTTTGCCAATTGGCCTGGACCCTTTACCGCCGACACAGAGCCCCGCCGATCCATCACGACTGGTCTGCCGACATCCGAGATGGTTTCAAAAGGCTCTTCCGTTGTGACATTGCCAGAGGCCCATCTGCTAGCCCCGGCCCGCTAGCTGTCTGAATCGTAGTGTCTCCAGCTCGCCTAGCGTTGGACCCTATGATCACTCGTAGTGTCTCCAGCTCGCCTAGCATTGGACCCTATGATCACTCGGCTACACATGCAACTCCCCAATGTCAATATGCCTTGTCTATTGCTGTTCTGGTTAGTTATTTTGTCTTATTTCACTGTAGAGCCCCCAGCCCTACCCAATATGCCTTAGATAGCCCTTTTGTTCCACCCACCACACATGCGGTGACCTCACCTGGCTTAACTGGTGCCTTTAGAGACCAAGCCTCTCTCAACGTCACTCAATGCCTAGGTTTACCTCCACTGTACTCACATCCTACCATACCCTTGTCTGTACATTATGCCTTGAATCTATTCTTCCATGCCCAAAAATCTGCTCCTTTTACTCTCTGTTCCGAACTCACCAGACGACCAGTTCTTATAGCCTTTAGCCGTACCCTTATCATACTCCTAAAAGCCATGGTTTCATGCATGTTAACATTAGAAGCCTCTTCCCTAAGTTTGTTTTATTCACTGCTTTAGCACACTCCGCCAACCTTGATGTCCTAGCTGTGTCTGAATCCTGGCTTAGGAAGGCCACCAAAAATGTCCATCCCCAACTACAACATTTTCCGACAAGATGGAACTGCCAAAGGGGGCAGAGTTGCAATCTACTGCAGAGATCGCCTGCAAAGTTCTGTCATACTATCCAAGTCTGTGCCCAAATAATTTGAGCTTCTACTTTTAAAAATTCACCTTTCCAGAAACAAGT
Source organism: Salmo trutta (assembly GCF_901001165.1). Classification (NCBI taxonomy): domain Eukaryota; kingdom Metazoa; phylum Chordata; class Actinopteri; order Salmoniformes; family Salmonidae; genus Salmo; species Salmo trutta. The sequence continues at coordinate 38,057,377 of NC_042971.1, read as the reverse complement.
CTCTCACCATTGCCGCTTGTTATAGACCCACCTCAGCTCCCAGCTGTGCGCTGGACACCATATGTGAATTGATTGCCCCCATCTATCTTCAGAGTTCGTACTGTTAGGTGACCTAAACTGGGATATGCTTAAAACACAATCTCACACAAATGATCAAGGAACCTACCAGGTACAACCCTAAATCCATAACCATGGGCACCCTCTTAGATATCATCCTGACCAACTTCCCCTCTAAATGCACCTCTGCTGTCTTCAACCAGGATCTCAGCGATCATTGCCTCATTGCCTGCATCCGTAATGGGTCCGCGGTCAAACGACCACCCCTCATCACTGTCAAACGCTCCCTAAAACACTTCAGCATGCAGGCCTTTCTAATCGACCTGGCCCGGGTATCCTGGAAGGATATTGACCCCATCCCGGCAGTAGAGGATGCCTGGTTGATCTTTAAAGTGCTTTCCTTACCATTGTAAAAAAGCATGCCCCATTCAAAAAATGTAGAACTAAGAACATATATAGTCCTTGGGTCACCCCAGACGTGACTGCCCTTGACCAGCACAAAAACATCCTGTGGCGTTCTGCATTAGCATCAAATAGCCACCGCGCAATATGCAACTTTTCAGGGAAGTCACTAACCAATATACACAGTCAGTTAGGAAAGCTAAGTCTACCTTTTCAAACAGAAACTTGCATCCTGTAGCACTGATTCCAAAAAGGTTCGGGACACTGTAAGGTCCATGGAGAATAAGAGCACATCCTCCCAGCTGCCCACTGCACTGAGGCTAGGAAACACTGTCACCACCGATAAATCTACGATAATCGATCATTTCAATAAGCATTTTTCTACGGCTGGCCATGCTTTCCACCTGGCTACCCCTACCCCGGCCAACAGCTCTGCATCCCCTGCAGCAACTTGCCCAAGCAAGTTTCGAATCCCAATGTACCTTCTCCGCTATGCAATCTGGTTTCCGAGCTGGTCATGGGTGCACCTCAGGCGTGCTCAAGGTCCTAAACGATATCATAACCGCTATCGATAAAAGACAGTACTGTGCAGCCGTCTTCATCGACCTGCCAAGGCTTTCGACTCTGTAAATCACCACATTCTTATCGGCAGACTCAATAGCCTTGGTTTCTCAAATGACTGCCTTGCCTGGTTCACAAACTACTTCTCAGATAGAGTTCAGTGTGTCAAATCGGAGGGCCTGTTGTCCGGACCTCTGGCAGTCTCTATGGGGGTGCCACAGGGTTCAATTCTCGGGCCGACTCTTTTCTCTGTATATATCAACGATGTCACTCTTGCTGCTGGTGATTCTCTGATCCACCTCTACGCAGATGACACCATTCTGTATACATCTGGCCCTTCTTTGGACACTGTGTTAACAAACCTCCAAACGAGCTTCAATGCCATACAACACTCCTTCCGTGGCCTCCAACTGCTTTTAAATGATAGTAAGACTAAATGCATGCTCTTCAACCGATTGTTGCCCGCACCCACCCGCCCGACTAGCATCACTACTCTGACTTAGAGTAGTGGACAACTACAAATACCTAGGTCTCTGGTTAGACTGTAAACTCACCTTCCAGACTCACATTAAGCATCTCCAATCCAAAATTAAATCTAGAATCGGCTTCCTATTTTGCAACAAAGTGTCACGGTTGTCGAAAGGAGAAGCGGACCAAAGTGCAGCGTGTGTGTCGTTCCACATTTTATTTTCGGCGTGAAACTATGCAATACATAAACAATAAACTGAACTAACAAAAACAACAAACCGTGACGCAGAGGTGAAACATACACTACTCAAAAACAATCTCCCACAAACCCAGATGGAAAAACCCCCTACTTAACTTGTTATGGATAGGGGGCAGTCTTTTCACGGCCGGATAAAAAAACGTACCCGATTTAATCTGATTATTACTCCTGCCCAGAAACTAGAATATGCATATAATTATTAGCTTTCGATAGAAAACACTCCAAAGTTTCTAAAACTGTTTGAATGGTGTCTGTGAGTATAACAGAACTCATTTGGCAGGCCAAAACCTGAGAAGATTCCAAACAGGAAGCGCCCTCTCTGACTATTTCTTGTCCTTCTTGATCATCTCAATCCAAAACAGGGGATCTCTGCTGTAACATGACATTTTCTAACGCTCCCATAGGCTCTCAGAAGGCGCCAGAACGTTGAATGATGACTTTGCAGGCCATGGCTGAAAAACAGTAGCGCATTTGGATAGTGGTCGATCTGAGAACAATGAGACTGGGGTGCGTGTGCACGAGAAGACTCCATGTTTTTATTTTCAGTCTTTGAACGAAAAAAGGGTTTCCCGGTCGGAATATTATCGCTTTTTTACGAGAAAAATCGCATAAAAATTGATTTTAAACAGCGTTTGACATGCTTCGAAGTACGGTAATGGAATATTTTGAAATTTTTTGTCACGAAACGCGCCGGGCGCGTCACCCTTCTTTACCCTTCAGGTAGTGTCTTGAACGCACAACAAAACGCCGCTATTTGGATATAACTATAGATTATTTGGAACCAAACCAACAATTGTTATTGAAGTAGAAGTCCTGGGAGTGCATTCTGACGAAGAACAGCAAAGGTAATCCAATCTTTCTTATAGTAAATCTGAGTTTGGTGAGGGCCAAACTTGGTGGGTGTCAAAATAGCTAGCCATGATGGCCGGGCTATCTACTCAGAATATTGCAAAATGTGCTTTCACCGAAAAGCTATTTTAAAATCGGACACAGCGATTGCACAAAGGAGTTCTGTATCTATAATTCTTAAAATAATTGTTATGTTTTTTGTGAACGTTTATCGTGAGTAATTTAGTAAATTAGTAAAGTGTTCGGTTGGAATGCTAGTTCTGAACGTCACATGCTAATGTAAAAAGCTGGTTTTTGATATAAATATGAACTTGATTGAACAAAACATGCATGTATTGTATAACATAATGTCCTAGGAGTGTCATCTGATGAAGATCAAAGGTTAGTGCTGCATTTAGCTGTGGTTTTGTTTTTTGTGACATTATATGCGTCCCACCACGCCCAGACAGGGCCTTCAATTTCCCACCTTCAATTTCTCAAACATATGACTATTTTACACCATTTTAAAGACAAGACTCTCGTTAATCTACATTGTCCGATTTCAAAAAGGCTTTACAGCGAAAGCAAAACATTAGATTATGTCAGGAGAGTACCCTGCCAAAAATAATCACAGCCATTTTCAAAGCAAGCACATATGTCACAAAAACCAAAACCACAGCTAAATGCAGCACTAACCTTTTATGATCTTCATAAGATGACACTCCTAGGACATTATGTTATACAATAAATGCATGTTTTGTTCAATAGAGTTCATATTTATATCAAAAAACAGCTTTTTACATTAGCATGTGATGTTCAGAACTAGCATACCCACCGCAAACTTCCGGTGAATTTACTAAATTACTCATGATAAACGTTCACAAAATACATAACAATTATTTTAAGAATTATAGATACAGAACTCCTTTATGCAATCGCGGTGTCAGATTTTAAAATAGCTTTTCGGCGAAAGCACATTTTGCAATATTCTGAGTACATAGCCCGGACATCACGGCTAGCTATTTTGACACCCACCAAGAAAAATTGGATTACCTGTCACGAGCGGATAGAACTGTTTAGGGTGAGTCAAGCGCAGGAGACTGAGGTCCGTTGGAACAAACTTGATTTAATAAATCCAAAGGCAAAATCCATATACGGCTGGGAGCACAACAGTCAAAAAGACTAAAAGAAGCTCCGCTCAAAAAGGGCAGACGGGGCGCAGCCCTGCAAACCTACTGCCTATACGTCGTAACCCAAACAATATAACACCACACGTAACAAAGAACAATCCCGCACGAATCCTAACTAAACACAGACAGACTAAATACCCCCCCACTAATGACAAACACGAAACAGGTGCAATCAAAAAACAGACATAACTAACAGACACTGAAACACAGATCGGTAGCAGCTAGTAGGCCGGCGACGACGAACGCCGAGCACCACCTGACCGAGGAGAGGCGCCACCTTCTGTGGACGTTGTGACATTACCTTTGCTGTTCTTCGTCAGAATGCACTCCCAGGACTTCTACTTCAACAACAAATGTTGTTTTGGTTCCAAATAATCCATAGTTATATTCAAATAGCTCTGTTTTGTTCGTGTGTTCAGGTCACTATCCGAAGGGTGACACGCGAGCGCATTTCGTGCAAAAAAAATTCAAAATATTCCATTACCGTACTTAGAAGCATGTCAAACGCTGTTTCAAATACATTTTTATGCTACTTTTCTCATAAAATAGCGATAATATTCCAACCGGGCAATGTTGTATTCATTCAAAGGCTGAAAGAAAAAAATGGAGAAGTCTCGTGAATGCGCATCTCAGTCTCACTGTCCCCAGGCTGACCACTTACAAACTCTGCTGCTGTACTTTGCCTAGAGACAGCAGACACCCCATTCCACGTTCTGGAGCCTTCTGAGAGCCAATGGAAGCCTTAGAAAATGTCACGTTACAGCAGAGATGCTGTATTTTCGATAGAGATGCAACAGAAGGACAACAAATTGTCAGACAGGGCACTTCCTGCATGGAATCTTCTCAGGTTTTGGCCTGCCATATGAGTTCTGTTATACTGCCCCCTAGCCCCAACAGGTTAACTCCTGCAGAATTAAGTGTTTCTTCCTGTAAAATGATAGGCTTACACCATCGCGAACAGCAGTGGAGAAAAATTATTTCTTTCTTTCAGCATCTTGTGAGAATGAATGCATGGTTAGGGATCATCTGTAAAGGTGGCGGTGCTATCATCTGTAAAGGTGGCTGGTGCTAGCATCATAAAAGCTGATAGTATTTCAATCACATAAAATATGCATCCAAGCCAAACTACTTTTAACATCTTAATTTCTTTTAAACCGGTCAAACTGAGGTAATTTGGACATTTTGCATGGAAAATCTTTCCCATTTTTCTTTTTGTTATTGCATTTTCTCTCTGGTCCCTACTATACACACCTTTGCTGTAAGAAAAGCAGAAATGAAAGAGGAAATAGAAAAACTTTACCGATGCCAACTATATTGAAGCATTCATTCTATCGATTTATGACGTTATTCTGGTGAGCAAGGGTTTATTTAGTATTCTGGGGAACAAATAACAACATAAAAGAAGCTTCATGTATCTAATTATAGGCAAGTTGACTGACAAATAGCCTACCAAAATGTAGAAAATTATAAATAAATACATAAGCCTATCTAAAAAGGCCTGTCAAAAAACTGTTCTGCGGTCTCTGACTGCACATTTTCTATATTCGCAGGCGGGTGCATGTGAACAAACAATTGATCCGTGCATCACTAACACACACACACACACACACACACACACAAACACACACACTCTCTCTGAAAGCATAGCACTACCCTGTCGTCACAGTAAACTGTGATTTTAGGGGACTTACATCCTCTCCTCTCTTGGGCACATCTCAGGATTATGATTGGCATGCTCCCACCCCTCCCCCCTCTTCCTTCCCTCTTCTTCCTTGTTATGGATTTCCATCCAAAACAAGCTCATGATCTGGGGCGCTGCGCCTCAAAGAACAATTCCTTGTGCATGTGATCGATGTCCGTCCAGGAATCAATGAGGTCTTGACCGACATGCACGACACAGTGCAGGCAGGCAGCACTTGTGGTGATCAAGGGTTTGGAAAGCCACATAGCATTCACTATGGTTCCCGTCTTCAACCTCACACTGTATGTAAGGGCCATGCACAGATCTTTCAGGGGGCAGGAGCTTAAAATGAAAAAAGGTTATCAGCTGATCATTGATGTTGAGGATTGGTGTAAATCTGCTAGTTAGCTTTTTTTGTAGCTTATTCTCTTCAATGCTCTTCAATTATTTAATAATAACTACATAATATAATATTCATAATCTTCTTACTCATGATATATGGCTGGCTGGCTGGCTGTCTAGTGACAGTGTGTGACAGTGTATGGATATTTTAGTATATGGTGGTTAGCTAAGGTCCTGACACACATGTGCAACTCCCAAATGATGGGATGGAGTTGAGTCGGAGGGTCATTGATGCAATTGCTCCTCTCTATGTCTTTCTGCCTCTCTGCTGCGCGTATCAGCCAACCTGACCGAATATTGATAATGATGTAAATCACGTGTTATCAACTGCTAATCAAATGTTATGATCTTGTGGCAGTACTGTTAATATTTAAACACACACTCGACTGCTGTACACACACATCTATGACATTCCCTTGGTTAGCTCATTGCTCCATTCATCGACATATACTGAACAAAAATATAAACGCAGCATGTAAAGTCTTGGTCCCATGTTTTCATGAGCTGAAATACAAGATCCCAGAAATGTTCCATACACACTAAAACCTTATTTCTCTCAAATTTGGTGCACAAATTTGTTTACATCCCTGTTAGTGAGCATGTCTTCTTTGCCAGGATAATCCATCCACCTGACAGGTGTGGCATATCAGGAAGCTGATTAAAGAGCATGAACATTACACAGGTGCACCTTGTGCTGGGGACAATAAAAGGCCACTCTAAAATGTGCAATTTTGTCACACAACACAATACCACAGGTATCTCAAGTTTTTAGGGAATGTGCAATTGGCATGCTGACTGCAGGAATGTCCACCAAAGCTGTTGCCAGAGAATGTAATGTTAATTTCTCTACCATAAGCCGCCTCCAACGTCATTTTAGAGAATTTGGCAGTGCGTCCAACAGGCCTCACAACAGCGTAACCATGCCAGCCCAAGACCTCCACATCTGTCTATTTTTACCTGCGGGATCGTCTGAGACCAGCCACTCAGACAGCTGGCTCCCCAGTGGGTGGACCTGGCTCCCATGGCTGCACCCCTGCCCAGTCATGTGAACTCCATAGATTAGGGCCTAAGGAATTTATTTAAATTGACTGATTTCCTATTATGAACTGTAAGTCAGTCAAATCTTTGACATTTTTCCATGTTGCGTTTATATTTTTGTTCAGAATTTTTTTTAAATTTACTATGGAGTTAAAATCATTGAGAGAAAATATTTTGCAAGAGATCATTAATACTGCATTATTATTGAGTAGAGAGTAGACCAACTGAGCAGATATGGACAATGCATCAATGATCCTCCTCATTTGTTTAATTAATACTCATCTTCTGGATGATTAAAGATTTTCTGCAACCGATTATTTGACATATTCAGCCAAGCCCTAATGGTTTTGTTGTATAATGTAGATACAGTATGTATATTAAGATGCCTTGATAGATTTTGTCTCTGCTACTCATTTGGCGCCATGAGGCAATCACCCACAAAGGTGCAGAAAGTTGACGTACTTAATTTCCACAAAAAGCCACTTATTACACAATGATGTACTCTCTATCTGCTCCACTATGTATTTTATTGACAAATCAATGTGTCAGAGTGGAGCGATTTTATGATTTTTTGTTGTGTGTGTGTGTGTGTGTGTGTGTGTGTGTGTGTATGGTTTTCTCCCTCTCTCACCAGAAAGGCAGGCTGAGGCTAGTATTGATTTTGCCCGGGCAGGCCTGGATGCAGGATTGTGCATTCTGATTACTGCCATTAGAGCAGAACACTAATATACCACCTCTAGCTCTCAGGCCCTGCCCCACACGAAAAAACAACCAGCAATGGAAATCTTTAAGGCAGGACTGGCATAATCCACATGCACGCACATAGATATATACTTAGGTACACATACACACGCACACACACAAACAAACACACACACACACTTTACATTGTCTCTCACATTAAAAATCACACATTTCTCTTCGCTAAACTAAAATCAATCTCCAAATGTTACATTTGAGATCCTTGTGGACTATACATAATGGTGCCAAGCAGCTTTACAACCTTGGAATTTTGTTTTGCCATTAAATCATTGGTTTCCCTTTCAGGTTTTGGGCTGGTCTGTGAGGTCTAGCAAGGTTAGGAGAGATCAACACATCAGGCCCAGATCCAGACCTGGACCAACTACTTCCGGTACTATTCTCTCCTCATACATGACCCAGTGATCAGAGAACAACAGAACAACAAACCATACACCAGCAAGAACAAGGTTTGACAAAACTGTACTTCACTGAACACAATATCTCAACATCTCTCTAATATACCTCATATGGTTCTCTAGTTGTATGTAAAACACCTCCATGTCCTACCAAAGGGGAGGTGCGGAGAGCATTAGAGGCAAACCTTTCCTTCTCCAGTTCCAGTGGGGAGTGAAGGGTTTGAACATGGAGTAGGAATAGCTAGCTCAGTGGGGTTAGATAAGCTAGCTAGTGTACTGAGAGTGGGGTTAGCTAGTTCAGCCATTATCAGTGCTGATAGACAAACAGCCCACTGACTTTTCCTAAACCTGTTTCCACTAGATGGGCTGGCCAAGCAGAGGGAGAGATAAGGAGGACAGGGAAAGGGTGGTGGGGGGGAGAGGGCTGACTTTGGAGTGCTGCCTAATGGAGAAATCAATGTGCCTCAGAGTCCAAAAAAAGGAGGTAGAGAGGGATTCGAGGCGGAGGAGAGCAGGAGAGGAAGACGAGAAGGAGGAAGAGGAGGGTAGGATTGGCCACCTAGCTAAGTGACCTCATGAAAAAATAAACAGCTAATCATCACCAGGATGGGGTGGCCAATTTCCTGCAGCGCCCAGTCATGGGGGGGGGAGCGGTGGACATACTCACTCTTCCAGTCCTGCAGCCTCTCCCTGTCAGGCTAACCAGAGAGAGAGAGAGAGAGAGAGAGAGAGAGAGAGAGAGAGAGAGAGAGAGAGAGAGATAGAGAAAACTATTTTCAGCCCCCACAACAACCTGGGATGACTACAACACGATGGATGACAGCGGATGCCGGAGCCTGGCATGTGAAATATTGATGAGATGTAAAAAGAAAATTGATGAGGTAATTGTTTATTTTCTACCTTCACCCTGTCATCATCGATGACTTCACCTGGTTGAGTCGCTGCCTTTTTATCACACAAGCACGCATACACACAGTGCAAAGACACACTCTTGCAGCGAGACCCGTCAGGCTCTAAAAGTGCCCTCTGACACACCCCTATGCTGGCCCGTTGGCCATCTCTGGCACACATACACACTCAGATACTAACACACATTTACACTCAGACGCTAACACACATACACACTCAGACGCTAATACACATACACACTCAGACGCTAACACACATACACACTCAGACGCTAACACACATACACACTCAGACACTAACACACATACACACTCAGACACTAACACACATACACTCAGCCAGGCAGTCAGCAGCTCTAATGGCATAGACATGGCCGAGTTGTGAAGCACGAAGAGAGAAGAGACACACTTGACAGATGGGGAGGTGGGGAGGGAGAGGGACTGTGCTGGATGATGTGATGAGGCCATTTACAGTCCTGTCCTGGGCCACTCTGCTAATCTGTTGGTTCAAGGGCTGGTGGTCCATCACAGTATGCTATACCTTCTTGGGAGGGAGAAGGAGAGAGGTAGAGGGAGGAGAGGGATGTCTGACCACAGCAGATGATAACATAGAGCCCCCTGACTGAGGTTGCCTGACCCCTAATTGATTTCTCAGGCCATCTCTCTCTCCTCCTCCCCTCCTCCTCTCTCTCTTTCTTTAAATTAAGGGATTATGATATGTAAACAACAGCAGTAAACCTGTCACGACATTGCAGTGTTACAGTGAGCAGAGCAGCACTCAGGAAATGACTTCCTATAATATGAGTCAGGCCAAAAGGACAGGCCAGAGGAGGGAGCTGGCAACAAGAGTCAGACAGAGAGAGGGAGAGAGCAACAGACAGACAGACAGACAGACAGACAGACAGACAGACAGACAGACAGACAGACAGACAGACAGACAGACAGACAGACAGACAGACAGACAGACAGACAGACAGACAGACAGACAGACAGACAGACAGACAGACAGACAGAGCGAGAGAGAGGGAGATATAGGTAGACAGAGAGAGAGAGAGACAGAGACACAGAAAGAAAGAGAGAAACAGAGAGAGTAGTAGTAGTAGTAGTAGCAGTAGTCACAGTCTGTTAACCCTGTCTTAGGCTCTCTCTCAACCTCCTTTTATCCTAAATAGGGAAGTACACCATGGATTGTTTTGAAAGCAAAAGATGAATAAAAGCAGAGATAAAGGGGAGGTTAAGAAAATATTGGAAGATAGACAGAGATAAATGGAAGGATGGGATGGGGGTTTGAGAGAGAGAGAAAGAGAGAGAGAGAGGAGGACAAGGCCTGCCACACTCAGCTACTGAAAAGACCGCAATCAATAATTTACATCATCTGTCACCACGCGCTCCACTGGACCACTCAACAAACAGCGCAGACAAATTAAGGCAAAAACACACACGCAAGAGCTGCACACACACACACACACCCATCCCGACCACCCCTCTACTTTGCTTGCAACCAGCAGCAGACAATAACAGATTCAGCAGAGAGGACTAGACACCCTACTTTCCATATATTGCCTGTTTAATTTTCCAACACACACTGCCATTTTAGCAGTCTAGACTCTAGACAAAGCTTTTGTCTCTTACAGCAGCCATGTTATATTTATATATGTCAATGTTGCATGTGCTTTAATACTTGATACATTCCTATCCTTGTAATATTTCCCAGAGTGTATGATTAGACTTGTTGGGGGAGGATGTACAGTAAAGGGAGAGCACCATGTTAAAATGAACTGTATGTTTGTTTCAGATGATTCAATTAGTGAATACCTTTTATGAACCCCTCATTTACAGCAGATATTTGCTCTGGTTCTCTCAGACTACATTATCTGGAATAGTTATGGACTGAGATCTGGGTCTTTTGAAGGTAATATGGCCTACTTATAATATGTTTCATTAATAAGTCATTATATACACTTATAAATGCTTGATTGCTTTGTAAATGCAATAATACTAATTCACTATAATTAGTGCATACACTATCACTATGTGCATACACATCTTCATTTCAAACTTACAGGCATGCTAGCCGGTGATGAGTAGGCTAATTCCAGAAGACTAAAACACTGAAGCAGACAGCAGATCATTGGGTCCATCAAAACAAAGATCGCTCAAAAAGCATCTGAGACAGAGTAAAACTAGCAAAAAAACCCGAATTTATTCTTTTATTTTTGTTTAGAGAAAGGATGTCTGTCCATTTCTAGAGCAAAGTTTGTAATTGTGCCAATTCATGCCTTTGCCCATCATCCCTTAAAAATGTTGTAGGCCTATTTGTAATCTTGCGCAATTGCATGTATTTAAAGTTACATTTTTATTAATGTTCAGATGAGCGCTGACATTTGTAGCCTATGTGTTAATAGGCTTCATGACCTGGAAAAAGAGAAAGCTAAAAGGGGCAATCAAACTCCTAAAAGAGAAAACATTCACTCGAAATTCACAGGGCTTGAAACTGGTGTGGAAACCAACTTCCATCATGAGCAATCTTTTCCATGAAATGTTTGGGTAGGAAAAGCTGGGTCCCATGTGGTTAATTAGCATAGCGCACCACACGGGTCCTCTTCACAATGGCTCTTGTTGTATGATTGTACGAATCCACAGTTTTGAAGTCAAATGGAGAATTTTTCGCCTGGCAGTGGAATCGGAGGCTCTGACCTATGTGGAGAAGAGGTTCAGCATCTATCCAGACCTGAGTGCCGAACTGCTAAAACAGAGGGCGACCTACAATGAGGTGAGATCCCAGCTACGCAAGCTGAACCTGAGATGCGGATTCATCCACCCGGAAAAACTCATCTTGACCTTCCAGAATACAACACAACACGTTTCCAACTGCCAAGAAGGCTCAAGATTTATTCCGATGAACACATCAAGCCCAACACACAAGAGGATTGGCCGACAGCTGTAACCTCAATATGACTGGCTCAATATTCAGGTATGTGCATTCACAACCATATAGCCTAGACTACGGCTATGACGCTGCCCCTCATTAGACAACCTGGAATTAAAATAGATTTTTGGGGGGTTTGTATCATTTGATGTACACGAGATGCCTACCACTTTGAAGATGCAAAATATTTTTTATTGTTTTACAAACAAGACAAAACAACAGAAAACTTGAGCATGCATAACTATTCCCCCCCCCCCCCCCCCCCCCAAAAGTCAATACTTTGTGGAGCCACCTTTTGCAGCAAAAACAGCTGCAAGTCTCTTGGGGTATGTCTCAAAGCAGGAAAAACTGCTCCAGCTCCTTCAAGTTGAATGGGTTCCACTGGTGTACAATCTTTACCACAGATTCTCAATTGGATTGAGGTCTGGGCTTTGACTAGGCCATTCCAAGACATTTAAATGTTTCCCCTTAACCAAGTTGAGTGTTGCTTTAGCAGTATGCTTAGGGTTCTGACCAGTTTCTCAGTCCCTGCCAATGAAAAACATCCCCACAGCATGATTCTGCCACCACCATGCTTCACTGTGGGGATGATGTTCTCGGGGTGATGAGAGGTGTTGGGTTTGCGCCAGAGATAGCGCTTTCCTTGATGGCCAAAAAGTTCAATTTTAGTCTCATCTGACCAGAGTACCTTCTTCCATATGTTTGGGGAGTCTCCCACATGCCTTTTGGCAAACACCAAATGTGTTTGCTTACTTTTTTCTTTAAGCAATGGCTTTTTTCTTGCCACTCTTCCATAAAGCCGAGCTCTGTGGAGTGTACGGCTTAAATTTGTCCTGTGGACAGATACTCCCATCTCCGCTGTGGAGCTTTGCAGCTCCTTCAGGGTTATCTTTGGTCTCTTTGTTGCCTCTCTGATTAATGCCCTCCTTGCCTGGTCTGTGAGTTTTGGTGGGTGGCCCTCTCTTGGCAGGTTTGTTGTGGTGCCATATTCTTTCCATTTTTTAATAATAGATTTAATGGTGCTCTGTGGGATGTTTAAAGTTTCTGATATTTTTTTATAACCCAACCCTGATCTGTACTTCTCCACAACTTTGTCCCTGACCTGTTTGGAGAGCTCCTTCGTCTTCATGGTGCCACTTGCTTGGTTGTGTTCCTTGCTTAGTAGTGTTGCAGACTCTGGGGCCTTTCAGAACATGTGTATATTTACTGAAATCATGTGATAGATTATGTGACACTTAGATTGCACATAGGTGGACTTTATTTAACTAATTATGTGACTTCTGAAGGTAATTGGTTGCACCAGATCTTATTTTGGGGCTTCGTAGCAAAGGGGGTGAATACATATGCACGCACCACTTATCCGTTTTTTTTATTTTTATAAAAACAAGTCATTTTTTTTCCTTTCTCTTCACCAATTTGACTATATTGTGTATGTCCACTACATGAAATCCAAATACAAATCTATTTAAATTAAATTAAATGTATTTATAAAGCCCTTCTTACATCAGCTGATGTCACAAAGTGCTGTACAGAAACCCAGCCTAAAACCCCAAACAGCAAGCAATGCAGGTGTAGAAGCACGGTGGCTTGGAAAAACTCCCTAGAAAGGCCAGAACCTAGGAAGAAACCTAGAGAGGAACCAGGCTATGAGGGGGGGCAGTCCTCTTCTGGCTGTGCCGGGTGGAGATTATACCAAAACATGGCCAAGATGTTCAAATGTTCATAGATGACCAGCAGGGTCAAATAATAAGTGGTTGTCGAGGGTGCAACAGGTCAGCACCTCAGGAGTAAATGTAAGTTGGCTTTTAAGTACCATATTTGTGGTTATAAATTACAGGTTGTAATACAAAACAAATTGAAAAACACCAAGGGGGATGAATACTTTCCAAGGCACTGTATCTGTCGTTAATTTTTTCCTTTTCTTTCTTTTCTTTAATACTCACACTAACTCATCAAGTCTGCTAACTTAACTGTAAAGGTCTGAAGGGATGGATGGATAGACATTTTTAATACCACAAATATGCTACTTAAAAGATTCCATGTGTAAAGCTGCCATTCATTGTTATGCTGCAACTATGTCATGACAGTAAAGGGCGAGGGGAACCGGGCAGGAGGGCTTGGGACTAGGGAAGGGGGGGGGTCAGGGAAGGGTAGGGAACCATCCACAGAGAGGGTTTTCTGGGTGGGAGTGACCAATGGGTAGGTTTCCCTATGGGGCCTGTTTTTTGTTTCACATCCATTGGCTAAATCATTAAACTACATAATTAATCAAAAATAGTATAACAATTGCATCGCTAGTTATTCACTCTTGGAATTTGAAAGGCCTTAATACTCCTATAAAATGTTCCAGCTGCCATTTAGCCCCATAATATCAAAGATCCACCACCATATTTTACAGTTGGTATGGGGATATTTTCTGTTCATGAATTCTCATTTCAAAGCCAAACCCACCACTGGTGTGCGTGCCTAAAGCAACAAGATCTCATAGTTTTCCTTCGAAATTCAACATATTATGGATGAATGTCTCTTCTGATCCATTAATTACACAGTTTAATTTTGCAAGATTGTATCATGATGTGTGAAAGATTTAAAAATGGTCGCAAACTTGGAACTTGACATTTGAATACATTCAATAAGATTTGCAAGCATAATTTATTTTCAGTCCATTTACAAGTATGAATATTCTTCTGTGAATCAAAAATACACTTGCAGATTTTGAATCGGTTTGAGCAGCTCTGAGGACCTTTTACTCCTGACCAATCAGTTCCCTTTGCCAAATCCACAGCTGCCTGACCATTGGCTGGATTGTTCCATCAATCAAATCTCAGGAGGTAGCTACCCATATGAGCAAGAGAGGATGAGGTAAATAAACCAAAACAATCTACTTTTATATATGTACATTGTTTGTGAAATGGCATGACAGTAGTTTGCTTATCATGTGAAATATAATGGTACATTTCAGACGAACTCCAGACCAGCCATTGCATTGACAGCCACTATTGCGTTAGCTAGCTGGCCTCTGACATTCATCCTAGCTTTACTATCAACTGGCTAGCTTTATCAGGGAGCTTTAGATGCGAGGGGAAAATAAATATGTGTTAGTTAACCATCTGATTGATAAAGTTGATAGATAACTAAATTGAAATTGCTGGAGGAAAGCTTGCTAGCTCACTCCCACCATCAATCACTGCAGTGTGGCTAATGTTAGCTAGGTTTCTAGAAAATTAAAATATAGCTATCAAATAAATTGTTTTTAAGACTTGTCACTGACTTTTGAACACCTTTTGTCAAACTACTTAATTCCACTGCCTATTTGTCGATTAATTGGTGACTGAAAAATTTGGAAAGAAAAATGCCTCTCTCAATTTCACTGCAAATAGACTAGCTAGCTAAACCTCATCAAGCTTATGAATATGTACAACTGTTTACAAAATGATGGCACATTAAAGAGAGTTGAGGTTCTTAGCATCTTAAACCAGCAATGAAATTTGAGCAGTGAGGTTCATTTCTTCCCCCTCTGAACTTTTCCTCAGGTTGAAACACATCCCTAAAACCCAGACAGATGTAAAGAACTTGGGGACCTCCCAGCCACCAGGAAAATCATGTTGTTATTGGAGTTTATTCACAAGGTTAGATAGAAATAGATCCACATATGTTATTCTCTATCATGCAGAATTGTGGCTAATCTTGTAACTTGGGAAGATCATTCAATAATACAGACCTGGTTGAATTCTATCCCAGTAGACTGAACTGTGTGAAGGTTTTTATTCAATTTAGACCACAATTGGTTGAATGAGGTGTTTACATGTACATTTAAGTCAGTGAAGTGCTGGAACAAAAACCTCTACACTCCTGAGTAAAGAACATACAGTTGAAGTCAGAAGTTTACATACACCTTAGCCAAATACATTTAAACTCAGTTTTTCACAAATCCTGACATTTAATCCTAGTGAAAATTCCCTGTTTTAGGTCAGTTAGGATCACCACTTTATTTTAAGAATGTGAAATGTCAAAAATAGTAGAGAGGATGATTTATTTCAGCTTTCATTTCCTTCATCACATTCCCAGTGGGTCAGAAGTTTACATACACTCAATTAGTATTTGGTAGCATTGCCTTTAAATTGTTTAACTTGGGTCAAACGTTTCGGGTAGCCTTCCACAAGCTTCCCACAATAAGTTGGGTGAAGTTTGGACCATTCCTCCTGACAGAGCTGGCGTAACTGAGTCAGGTTTGTAGGCTACTTTGCTTACACACACTTTTTCAGTTCTACCCACACATTTTCAACAGGATTGAGGTCAGTGGATTGTGAAGGCCACTCCAATACCTTGACTTTGTTGTCCTTAAGCCATTTTGCCACAACTTTGGAAGTATGCTTGGGGTCATTGTCATTGTGGAATACCCATTTGCGACCAAGCTTTAACTTCCTGACTGATGTCTTGAGATGTTGCTTCAATATAGCCACATCATTTTCCTGCTTCATGATGCCATCTATTTTGTGAAGTGCACCAGTCCCTCCTGCAGCAAAGCACCACCACAACATGATGCAGCCACCCCCGTGTTTTACGGTTGGGATGGTGTTCTTCAGCTTGCAAGCCTCCCCCTTTTTCCTCCAAACCTAACGATGGTCATTATGGCCAAACAGTTATATTTTTGTTTCATCAGACAAGAGGACATTTCTCCAAATAGTACAATCTTTGTCCCCATGTGCAGTTGAAAACCGTTGTCTGGATTATTATGGCAGTTTTGGAGCAGTGGTTTCTTCCTTGCTGAGCAGCCTTTCAGGTTATGTTGATATAGGACTCGGTTTACTGTGGATATAGATACTTTTGTACCTGTTTTCTACAGCATCTTCACAAGGTCCTTTGCTGTTGTTCTGGGATTGATTTGCACTTTTTGCACCAAAGTACGTTCATCTCTAGGAGACAGAACGCGTATGATGGCTGCGTGGACCCATGGTGTTTATACTTGCGTACTACTGTTTGTACAGATGAACGTGGTACCTTCAGGCATTTGGAAATTGCTCCCAAGGATGAACCAGACTTGTGGAGGTCTACAATTCTTTTTCTGAGGTCTTGGCTGATTTCTTTTGATTTTCCCAAATGATGTCAAGCAAAGAGGCACGGAGTTTGAAGGTAGGCCTTGAAATACAACCACAGGTACAGCTCCAATTGACTCAAATGATGTCAAGTAGCCTATCAGAAGCTTCTAAAGCCATGACATAATTTTCTGGAATTTTCCAAGCTGTTTAAAGGCACAGTCAACTTAGTGTATGTAAACTTCTGACCCAATGGAATTGTGATACAGTGAATTATAAGTGAAATAATCTGTCTGTAAACAATTGTTGGAAAAATTACTTGTGTCATGCAAAAAGTAGATGTCCTAACCGACTTGCCAAAACTATAGTTTGTTAACAAGAAATTTGTGGAGTCGTTGAAAAACGAGTTTTAATGACTCCAACCTAAGTGTATGTAAACTTCCAACTTCAAGTGTATGTGACTCATTTCAGGAAACTAGGCGTATGTCGCTTTCACTACTTCACAGCAGAGGCGTTTGAATGTAAACTTTTTAAATCAAAATGCGTTTTCTGGCAGAAATGCCTTGTACCTCCAAAGCAACTTTACTGTATTTTGTTTTTTACATTATTAGCCCAGAATGTTTTGTGTTATTGCATACTGCCGGAAATAACTTTTGGATATCAGAGCGGCGGTAACACACCAGCATTACGACCAGGAATACAACATTCCCAAATTGGAGACTTTGTTTGTACCCCCCAGGGCAATTTAACTTACCCCAGAGGCTACTTGAAGTTGCCGCCGGCGGAGAAGAGGTATTCAGGGTGGACTTCTAGTCCGACTCTGGAGACGGGCACACCATCCACCACTTCAGAGTATATTACTCGCTAATGTTCAGTTTCTGGACAATAAGGTAGACGAGCTCAGGGCAAGGATCTCCTTCCAGAGATACATCAGGGACTGTAACATACTCTGTTTCACGGAATAATGGCTCTCTCAGGATATACTGTCCCTGTCCATGCAGCCAGCTGGGTTCTCAGTTCATCGCGCAGATAGGAATAAAGACCTCTCTGTATTACCTCCCAAGAAATGTTTCTTCGGTTATAGTCACAGCCGTTTATATTCCCCCTCAAGCCGATACCACGACGGCCCTCAATGAACTACACTGGATGTTATGCAAACTGGAAGCCACATATCCTGAGGCACATTTATTGTAGCTGGGGATTTTAGCAAAGCAAATTTGAGGAAAATGCTACCAAAGTCCTATCAACACATTGACTGTAGTAGTCGCTTAGGGAAACACTAGATCACTACTACTCGCCTTTTCGAGATGCCTACAAGAACCTCCCCCGCACTCCCTTCGGCAAATCAGATCACAACTCAGTTTTGCTCCTCCTTTCTTTATAGGCAGAAACTCAAACAGGAAGTACCCATGCTAAGGTCTAGTCAAAGCGGGTCTGACCAATCGGAATCCATGCTTCAAGATTGTTTTGATCACCCGGACTGGGATATGTTCCGGGTAGCCTCTGAGAATAACATTGACACTTACATGGACACAGTGACTGAGTTCATCAGGAAGTGTATAAGGGATGTTGTTTCTGTGGTGACTAAACTGTGAATAGATAGCAGCATTCGTGCAAAACTGAAAGTGTGAACCACTGCATTTAACCATGACAAGGTGACTGGGAATATGGTTGAATACAAACAGTGTAGTTATTCCCTCCATAAGGCAATCAAACAGGCGAAACATCAGTACAGAGACAAAGAGTCGCCATAATTCAACGGAGCAGGCAGTAGTTGTATGTGGCAGGGTCTACAGACAATCACGGATTACAAAGGGAAAACCAGCCACGTCGCGGACACCAACTTCTTGCTCCCAGACAAGCTAAACACCTTCTTCGCCCACTTTGAGGATAACACAGTGCCACCGACGAGGCCTGCTACCAAGGACTGTGGGTTCTCGTTCTCCATGGGCGACGTGAGTAAGACATTGAAGGGTGTTAACCCTCGCAAGGCTGTCGGCCCAGAAGGCATCCCTAGCCACATCCTCAGAGCATGAGCAGACCAGCTGGCTGGAGTGTTTACAGACATATTCAATCTCTCCCTAACCCAGTCTGCTGTCCCCACTTAATTCAAGATGTCCACCATTGTTCTTGTACCCAAGAAAGCAAAAGTAACTGAACTATATGACTATTGCCCCGTAGCAATTAGTTCTGCCCCCATGAAGTGCTTTGAGAGGCTAGTTAACCTGTTGGGGATAGGGGGCAGTATTTGCACGGCCGGATAAAAAACGTACCCGATGTAATCTGGTTACTACTCCTGCCCAGTAACTAGAATATGCATATAATTGTTTGATTTGGATAGAAAACACCCTAAAGTTTCCAAAACTGTTTGAATGGTGTCTGTGAGTATAACAGAACTCATTTGGCAGGCCAAAATCTGAGAAGATTCCAAACAGGAAGCGCTCTCTCTGACTTTTTCTTGGCCTTCTTGATCATCTCTAACCAAAACAGGGGATCTCTGGCATGACGTGACATTTTGTAACGCTCCCATAGGCTCTCAGAAGGCGCCAGAACGATGAATGGTGGCTTTGCAGGCCATGGCTGAAAAACAGTAGCGCATTTTGTAAGTGGTCGATCTGAGGACAATGAGACTGGAGGCGCGTGCACGAGCCGACACCATGTTTACTTTCTCTCTCTTTGAACGAAAACAAAGACTCCCGGTCAGAATATTATCACTTTTTTACGAGAAAAATAGCATAAAAATTGATTTTAAACAGCGTTTGACATGCTTCGAAGTACGGTAATGGAATATTTTGAAATTTGTCACGAAACGCGTCGGGCGCATCACCCTTCTTTACCCTTCGGATAGCGTCTTGAACGCACTAACAAAACGCCGCTATTTGGATATAACTATGGATTATTTTGAACCAAACCAACATTTGTTATTGAAGTAGAAGTCCTGGGAGTGCATTCTGACGAAGAACAGCAAAGGTAATCAAACTTTTCTAATAGTAAATTGGAGTTTGGTGAGTACCACACTTGGTGGGTGTCAAAATAGCTAGCCTGTGATGGCCGGGCTATCTACTCAGAATATTGCAAAATGTGCTTTCACCGAAAAGCTATTTTAAAATCGGACATAGCGAGTGCATAAAGGAGTTCTGTATCTATAATTCTTAAAACAATTGTTATGTTTTTTGTGAACATTTATCGTGAGTAATTTAGTAAATTCACCGGAACTGTTCGGTGGGAATGCTAGTCACATGCTAGTCACATGCTAATGTAAAAAGCAGTTTTTTGATGTAAATATGAACTTGATTGAACAAAACATGCATGTATTGTATAACATAATGTCCTAGGATTGTCATCTGATGAAGATCATCAAAGGTTAGTGCTGCATTTAGCTGTGGTTTGGGTTTATGTGACATTATATGCTAGCTTGAAAAATGGGTGTCTGATTATTTCTGGCTGGGTACTCTGCTGACATAATCTAATGTTTTGCTTTCGTTGTAAAGCCTTTTTGAAATCGGACAGTGTGGTTAGATTAATGAGAGTCTTGTCTTTAAAATGGTGTAAAATAGTCATATGTTTGAGAAATTGAAGTAATAGCATTTCTAAGGTATTTGAATATCGCGCCACGGGATTACACTGGCTGTTGAGTAGGTGGGACGCAAGCATCCCACTGGCCCAGAGAGGTTAAGGAACATATTACCTCTACCTTCCTGACACCCTAGACCCACATCAATTTGCTTACCACCCCAATAGATCCACAGACAATGCAATCGCCATCGCACTGCACACTGCCCTATCCCATCTGGACAGGAGGAATACCTATGTCAGAATGCTGTTCATTGACTATAGCTCAGCCTTCAACACCATAGTACCCTCCAAGCTCATCATTAAGCTCGGGGCCCTGGGTCTGATCCCCGCCCTATGCAACTGGGTCCTGGACTTCCTGACGGGCTGCCCCCAGGTGGTGAAGGTAGGAAACAATGCCTCCACTTCGCTGATCCTCAAAACAGGGGCTCAACAAAGGTGCGTGCTCAGCCCCCTCCAGAAAATCCTTCTCTAACATGTAAACTTTCATGTGTCTTAACAACAAAATTGTATGCCATCTGTAAATACATATAAAAATGTAAAATTACGAGCCTAGTTGGTTTAGCCACAGAAAAAGTCGGCAGCCTTCCCGCTAGCCATGATTGGCTAAGATAATGAGTGGGCTGGACATGAAAAGAGATGAGTGTCACGGCTCTTCAAAGGATCGGACCAAAATGCAGCATGTTCGTAGTTCCACATATTTTATTTACTGTGAAACAAAATGCAAACACTAAATACTTCAATACACAAAACAACAAACCGTGACGCAGAGAGAAAGCACACTACATAAGAATTAATCACCCACAAAAACAGGTGGGACAAACATCAACTTAAATATGACCTCCAATTAGAGACAACGACAACCGGCTGCCTCTAATTGGAGAGCATACCAAACAAAACCAACAGAAATACCAAACTAGAAACTGAACATAGAAATACAAAACATAGACAAACACCCCCTGTCTCGCCCTGACCCACTCTACCATAGAAAATAACAACTTACTATGGTCAGGACGTGACAGTACCCC
This sequence comes from Salmo trutta, assembly GCF_901001165.1. Classification (NCBI taxonomy): domain Eukaryota; kingdom Metazoa; phylum Chordata; class Actinopteri; order Salmoniformes; family Salmonidae; genus Salmo; species Salmo trutta. The sequence continues at coordinate 38,035,860 of NC_042971.1, read as the reverse complement.
CCCCCCGAAAGGTGTGGACTCCGACCGCACCTACAAAACAACAAAAACCAGCCCAAACAACAAACCCCCCCAACAAAAAAAACCAAAGGGAGGGTAGGGTGGGTGACAAAAGTCTATGGCGCCTCCAGTGTTACACCCAGAACCTTCCTCTCCCTCCAATCCTCCAGCAACGGAGGTGGCTCCGGCTCAGGGCGTGACCCCCGTTCCGCCCGCAGATCCCTCCGCTTCTGTAACACCGGCCTGTGGATCATTATCAGAGGAATTGGACTGTAAATCATTACCAGAAGCTCGGTGCTGCAGACCACCGCTGGAGGTTCTGGCCTACAGACCGCCGCTGGAGGATCCGGGCTGCGGGGCGTCGCTGGAGGATCCGGGCTGGGGGGCGTCTCAGTAGGTTCCGGACTGGGGGCCGTCTCAGTAGGTTCCGGACTGGGGGCCGTCTCAGTAGGTTCCGGACTGTAAGCCGTCTCAGTAGGTTCTGGACTGAAAAACGTCGCCGGAAGCTCTGGACGGGGAACTGTCGCCGGAAGCTCTGGACGGGGGAACTGTCGCCGGAAGCTCTGGACGGGGGAACTGTCGCCGGAAGCTCTGGACTGGGAACTGTCGCCGGAAGCTCTGGACTGGGAATGTGCACTGAAATCCTGATGCGTGGTACTGGCATGGGTGGCGCCAGACTGGTAACACGCACCTCAGGGCGAGTGCGGGGAGCAGGAACAGGACACTCCGGACTGGGCATGCGCACTGGAGGTCTGATGCGTGGAACTGGCCTAGGTGGCGCCAGACTGGTAACACGCACCTCAGGGCGAGTGCGGGGAGCAGGAACAGGACACTCTGGACTGGGCATGCTCACTGGAGGTCTGATGCGTGGAACTGGCCTAGGTGGCGCCAGACTGGTAATACGCACCTCAGGGCGAGTGCGGGAAGGAGGCACAGGACGTACCGGACTATGGAGACGAACTGGAGACCAGGCATGCTGAGCAGGCCTACTCCTTCCTGGCTGAATGACCATCTTCGCCCTACACCGGTGAGGAGCTTGCACCAACCGCACCGGGCTGTGAGTGTGTATGGGCAATATGTCAGAATGCTGTTCATTGACTATAGTTCAGCCTTCAACACCATAGTACCCTCCAAGCTCATCATTAAGCTCGGGGCCCTGGGTCTGATCCCCGCCCTATGCAACTGGGTCCTGGACTTCCTGACGGGCTGCCCCCAGGTGGTGAAGGTAGGAAACAATGCCTCCACTTCGCTGATCCTCAAAACAGGGGCTCAACAAAGGTGCGTGCTCAGCCCCCTCCAGAAAATCCTTCTCTAACATGTAAACTTTCATGTGTCTTAACAACAAAATTGTATGCCATCTGTAAATACATATAAAAAAGTACAATTACGAGCCTATTTGGTTTAGCCACAGAAAAAGTCTATGGCGCCTCCAGTGTTACACCCAGAACCTTCCTCTCCCTCCAATCCTCCAGCAACGGAGGTGGCTCCGGCTCAGGGCGTGACCCCCGTTCCGCCCGCAGATCCCTCCGCTTCTGTAACACCGGCCTGTGGATCATTATCAGAGGAATTGGACTGTAAATCGTCGCCGGAAGCTCTGGACGGGGAACTGTCGCCGGAAGCTCTGGACGGGGAACTGTCGCCGGAAGCTCTGGACTGGGAACTGTCGCCGGAAGCTCTGGACTGGGAATGTGCACTGAAATCCTGATGCGTGGTACTGGCATGGGTGGCGCCAGACTGGTAACACGCACCTCAGGGCGAGTGCGGGAAGGAGGCACAGGACGTACCGGACTATGGAGACGAACTGGAGACCAGGCATGCTGAGCAGGCCTACTCCTTCCTGGCTGAATGACCATCTTCGCCCTACACCGGTGAGGAGCTTGCACCAACCGCACCGGGCTGTGAGTGTGTATGGGCAATATAGTGCGCATCACACCATAACCCATTGCTCGTTCATCCACTATCTCCTCAGCACGCCCGATCCGCAGTGCTCTCGATGCAAGTACCTCTCCGGAATCTTGCGTCGAGCTCCGCGCTTGACACCTTGACTGGCTCCGGTTCACTCCACGGCTCTCTCCGATAAGCACGGGAAGTTAGATCAGGTCTCCCCCCTGACATCACCAAACTCCCCGTGTGCCCCCCCAAAAAATGTTTTTTGGGGCTGCCTCTCAGCCTTGCCTCTCGGTGCATATAGAGCCTTGTAGTATCGTCGCTCCCTTTTTGCTGCTTCGATTTCCTCCTTCGGGCGATAATACTCCCCAGCTTGCCTCCAGGGTCCTTTACCATCCAAAATCTCCTCCCAAGTCCATTCCTCCAGATACTCCTTACCACGCTGCTTGGTCCTTTTTTGGTGGGTGATTCTGTTACGGCTGTTCAAAGGATCGGACCAAAATGCAGCGTGTTCGTAGTTCCACATATTTTATTTACTGTGAAACAAAATGCAAACACTAAATACTTCAATACACAAAACAACAAACCGTGACGCAGAGAGAAAACACACTACTCAAGAATGAATCACCCACAAAAACAGGTGGGACAAACATCAACTTAAATATGACCTCCAATTAGAGACAATGACAACCGGCTGCCTCTAATTGGAGATCATACCAAACAAAACCAACATAGAAATACCAAACTAGAAACTGAACATAGAAATACAAAACGTAGACAAACACCCCCTGTCACGCCCTGACCTACTCTACCATAGAAAATAACAACTTACTATGGTCAGGACGTGACAATGAGTTTGGATTAGTCTGCCATATAGCACGCTTCTGTCTATGAGCTGGTCAGAATGTCTAGGTAATCCTGTCTAACACAGCTTTTTTTATGTATTGTGTAGTAAAACTGCACAAGTGTTGCTCTCCACTTTCTGGAGGACAGAGTTTTGAAATCAGTGGAATTCAAGTATGATTCCTAAAAATATGGAGGAAACACCTGTCTCCGGATTACATCTTCAAACTAAGGGCAACCATGGCATCCGGCAGGAGAAGCATCTATCAATGATGTGTACGGGTAAGATAGTCTAGCTAGCTACATTTTCAGATATAACACATTTCTAATATTTACAGAAAGTCATTTCATTTCAAGTGAAAGTGTACTGTTAGCTAGCTAGCGTTAGCTGGTTGGCTCGCTAGCTAACATTACGTGTATGATCTTATTATTCGTATCTCAGGGCCATTTGCTTGGCCAGTAATAGCCTAATGTTAGCTAGCTAACATTGAACCTGGTTGGTTAGCTACCTGCAGATTCATGCAGGGTAGTAACATCATGAGTTGGGATTATGGTTAATTGTTTAGCTAGCTAGCTAGCTGGATACATGTCTTAAGACATGTAGCTAGCGAGCTAGGTAAACATTGAACCATAATCCCAACTCATGACGTTGAATCTGCAGGTAGCTAACCAACCAGGTTCAATGTTAGCTAACATTAGGCTATAACTAGCCAAGCAAATGGCTCTGAGATACGAATAGTAAGATCATACACATAACGTTAACTAGCAAGCCAGCCAGCTAACGTTAACTAGCTAGCTAGCAGTACACTTTAACTTAAATACTTTATGTCAAAATTAGAAACGTGTAATATCCGAAAATGAAGATAGCTAGACTATCTTACCCGGGGTCTGAAATCGGAGTAGATAGCCAGAGCAAATGTACCAACTTGTACGTCTATCAATGGTTGTTGCAGTGAAATGCTATTGAAATGGATACTTGCATAGTGGAGTCTTTTGGTTTTGAATATGGCGCTCTGATTTTTTCGCTGGCTGTTGATCCCGGTTACGGATATTTTTTCCGAAATTGTCAATACTGCCCCCTATCCTTAAGGAGCTGTAAGAGGTTAACAAAAGACTCTGAGTGTGCCAGAGTGCAGAATAACTGATGAATTTACGAACGCTCAACACCCGTTGAATATGGCCGGTGTCAGTAAACGTCGGCAAAAAAGTGTAATTAAATTGTTGCCAGCAGCACAGTTACAGTCACCAACGCTCTGGATAACATGAAAACAGTGTAAACAGCTCTGCTAGGGTGAGTAAAATGGTCAGAGTGGGGTGTTCTCTCATTTGTGTGTGGAAGTAGCTAGCAAGCTAGCCAATATTAGCCAGTTAGCTTGGGTGTTTGACTGCTGTTGTGAGGTCAGAACATTCGGATCAACCCTACTCATCGGCCAGAGTGTCCACTGTGCGCTCTGAACTCTCCAAGAGCGAAACGCTCTGAATTTACGAACGGACAATGTGACAGCACAGTTGCAGTCACCATTGCTCTGGATAACATAACAGCCTAACCAACTCTGCTAGGGTGAGTAATGTCCAGTGACCTGTTCTCTCATTTGTGTCTGGAAGTAGCAAGAAAGGTAGCTTGGGTGCTTGACTGATGTTGTTAGTACAGAATGCTCGGATAAACCCTTAAGGAGACAGGCAGGGCTAAAACTTAAGAGGGTGTGAACGATACTGAATGGGTGTAGACAAAGATGGGCTCTCCAGTAGTAATACCAAAACATTCAAAGGCCATTTTCTCAAAAGTGAGTTTACAAGTTTATCAACTTTCAAAGCAGAGTTATTTTCAGATTGTTCTTCAGCTGTAGTGTATGAAGACCGATTTGAGCCGGTCGGTCACATTTAGTCAATGCCACTCCGACATTGCTTGTCCTAATATTCATATATTTCTTAATTCCATTATTTTACTTTTAGGTTTGTGTATTGTTGTGAATTGTTACGTATTACTGCACTGTTGGAGCTAGGATCACAAGCATTTCATTACATCCGCAATAATATCTGCTAAACATGTGTATGTGACCAATAAATTGTGATTTGATTTGGAGAAATGTTTAGCTGTATAGTCAGCTAACTAATTGGATGTTTTGTCTTGTTTCTATCAAAGTATACTGAACAAAAATATAAACGCAACATGTAAAGTGCCGGTCCTATGTTTCATGAGCTGAAATTAAAGATCCCAGACATTTTCCATACGCACATTATTTCTCTCAAATGTTATGCACACATTTGTTTACATCCCTGTTAGTGAGCATTTTATCTTTTGTCAAGATAATCCATCCACCTGACAGGTGTGGCATGTCAAGAAGCTGATTGAACTGCATGATCATTACACAGGTGCACCTTGTCCTGGGGACAATAAAAGGCCACTCTAAAATGTGCAGTTTTGTCACACAACACAATGCTACAGATGTCTCAAGTTGAGGGAGCATGCAATTAGCATGCTGACTGCAGGAATGTCCAAAAGAGCTGGTTGGTTTAGACATGATTCTTCTGCCACTTGGCTGAGTATTGAGAGACAGATGGTATATATCCTATTGCCTTGAAAGAAGTGGTTTTAATTGATCTTAACTCTTAAACAGTGTAAACTATGCTTTGGTGCTATTATTGCTCACAATTTCTATTTGGTGCAAAATTGAAAAACAATGTAACTGGGAATCAAAAGTACATGCCTGGAGTGCAGCCTTTTGCATCAATCCAATTTGTATATCACCCCAACTGATCCACAGATGATGCAATCTCTATTGCACTCCACGTGCCCTTTCACACCTGGACAAAAGGAACACTATTCATTGACTACAGCTCAGCGTTCAACACCATGGTGCTCTCAAAGCTCATCACTAAGCTAAGGACACTGGGACTAAACACCTCCCTCTGCAACCAGATCCTGGACTTCCTGACGAGCCGCCCTGGTGGTAACACCACATCTGCCCCTCAGAGGTGCGTGCTTAGTCCCCTCCTGTACTCACTGTTCACTCATGACTGCACGGCCAAGCACGACTCCAACACCATCATCAAAATCCTTGAGGAAAACCTGGTTCAGTATGCATTCCAACAGACACTTGGAGACAAATTCACCTTTCAGCAGGATAATAATCTGAAACACAAGGGCAAATATACACTGGAGTTAGTAACCAAGACAACAATTGAATGTTCCTGAGTGGCCTAGTTACAGTTTTGACTTAAAGATGCTCTATGCAGAAATCGCTTGGCCATTTCCTAGTTGCTAAAATTCAAATAGTTTTCCTAGTTTCAGTTTGTGACAAAACAAGCAAGTATAGCGTAGAGAATAATTGTACCATCTAAACCGCTATGAAATATATTTTACATAACAAAAATATTGTATTTTCAGCTGTTTGAATCTGGTGTACAAAACTGAAAGTATAAGATGCAAAACCTAAACTTAAGAACGGGAAGCATAGAAATAGTATAAGGGCACAAGGCGAGACCCAAATGCAGACACAGGAGGCACATGGTTGAGCTCCGATATTTATTATACCAAAAGGGGTAGGCAAAAGGCAGGTCAGGGACAGGCAAAAGTTCATAAACCAGGTCAGAGTCCAAACAATACCAGGCGATAGGCAGGCTCGAGGTCAGGACAGGCAGGGGTTTAGTGAACAGGTCCGAGTCCAAATAGTACAAGGGGATAGGCAGGCTCGAGGTCAGAACAGGCAGAGTGGTCAGGTTGGCGGATACGGCGTCAGGACAGGCAAGGGTCAAAACCAGGAAGACTAGAAAAGAACAGTGACTGGGAAAAATAGGAGCTACAAGAACCGTTGGTTGACTTGACAAAACAAAACGAACTAGCACAGAGAGACAGGAAACACAGGGAGAAATACACCGGGACTAATGGGGAAAACAGGAGACCACTGGAGGTGGGTGGAGACAATCACAAAGACAGGTGAAACAGATCAGGGCATGACAAATAATGCACAAAGAACAGATAGACCGCTTCTTAGACAGAATTTCATTGAGAATGACAGATCTATAACATTTCTGTGTGAATTTGGTCAGGTCACCCAAAACGTTACATATTGCAGTTTTAAATCAGCTTGAAAATCTATCGCAAGACTTGAAAATTACTATCAAGAAATGATCAATAACCAACTTGACAGAGCTAGTAGAATTTTAAAAAGATTAATGTGCAAATATTGTACAATCCAGGTGCGCAAAGCTCTTACAGACTTACTTTGTTGTTGTAATATCCCAAACTGACGTGTTAGTTTCACAAATTAAGGATTCCAGGTTTAATTAAGCTCTTCTTAGTCGAGAGGGCTGATCATGTATAGACAATGTGCTGTTGCTTTAACTCTCAGGTATTAAACTCAGTTGTGTGAGTCTTTCTGCAGTTTTTGCAGTGTTTGAGCGTCTTGCTCTTTTAGCTGTTGGGTTGCTACAGTAAGTAATTTTGATCATTTTTGTCCTGTCTTTATTTGTCAATTACAACCATTTTGAACTACAACTATTTTGTCTTGCATTCCTGGACTGTACATATGTAAATATCTTCATCATCACTTTAGCACTGTGGGCCTACATCCCTATAATAAAATAATTATTCTGATCATGCTGTCCAACTGTGTTTGCCAAAACCCAACTAACTAGGCTGCCGGGTTCATTATTCCTAAACGTAGTCTTTTATTTTGAAGTAAAGTACATCCACATCTGTGACTCTGTGGTGTTGTCATCCGCCTATGACATCACAAGTGCTGAACACCTCTCCAAAAGCATTAGGATGGTGTCATAGCAACCTCTATGAGGTCATCTTGAGGGCATGATGGTGAATTCGTTTTACAGTAAAACATGATTTTGCCTCTGGGATTAAAAGATGAGGAAACAAGTAAGACAAGGAGATGAGGAAAGGAGGAGATGCAGCCATAAACTCTCTCACACACATTATATTGCCTGATGGTCTCCTGTCCCTTTGTCTCATCACACATACACACTCAGAAACCGCCTGCCAGTCTGTCTGCATGACCTTCACATGGCATTAGCATAACCAGGTTCAACATTAGAATTAGATTTTGAATGTGATATCAGATCTAGACTGTGACTGGTGCTAACATTGGTGGATGCAAGTTAGAGAGCGAACCATCTACAATTTCACACTCCACCTAACACAGAACCTGCTTCCATCTCCAAAGCTACACACACACACACACACACACACACACACACACACACACACACACACACACACACACACACACACAGGTGTTGGAGAGAGGAATGAAATGCAGGTATGAGATGCAGGTACAAATCTGATAAGTACACACACTCACAAACCCATACACATTCAGAGAGACAGAGCGAGAGAGATAGAGAGAGAGAGAGTCTTCCCCTTTTGATCATGAAATATGGAGAAAGATCATATAATCTGGATGTATGGTAAGTGATGTGCACAATGCCCCCAGGATATCTTTCCAAAGGCCTAATGCCATCTCCACTTCAATTTGGATGAGGAGGAAATCTGCAGAAGTTCTAGTACAATAAAGCCAATATTGTATCCCATATTAGCCCAGACATAGACAGACTCAGTACAATGTCCTGATTATTACCATTATCTGTTAGGAAGTAAATTCCATCCAGTGCCTCATGGCATGCAGTCAGATGGGAGGGTTTGAAATAAACAGTACAGTAGTCTACAACACTGTTACTCTCTCCACCACAGCTGTCTGATAGGATCGTCACGTGTTACCGTAAAGACATGCATGAAAGTGAGAGAAAAAAGGTGGGTGCTCCTCTCATGGGAGGGTGAGGATTGACATGCAGAGGAGAGAATGAGTTGTACTAAATTACAACAATGAATCAAATGTAACTGTAACTGTTTCTGAATGAAGAGATGTGAGACTTCCTTTACCTTACCAAACCCCGAGAAACACGCACGCACGTGCCTGAAGTGTCCCCACTTGCTCTGTGGAATAGCTTTTCACGTGGCACGACTGGTAAGACGCTCAGGAGGTGTTTTAGCAAGGCAGAGGTCTTGGGCTCGAGTCAATCAGAAGGAAGTGGTACTTGCTAAGCAAGCAGCATGACATCCTTTACACAAGCACACACACACACGACACACACCCACCCCTGTCCACTCAGTCACCCTCAGCCCTCTGCACCGGACCCCAGCCATGCAGACACACTTAATGGACAAAACACAGTAAAGACCATGCACATGGCACCTTGGGAAGAGAGGACGAGGTGCCGATGGGGCGGGGGGGTTCTCAGAAGAGCCTACTTCAACTGCCCCAGAAAAACACGAGAAGATGTTCACCTCTGACATACATACTGTACTTCACAATGTCATTTTTGTGATAGTACACATGACTGAGGCTTCAGGGTGCTGTATATTGAATGTCATGCAGATATAAGTGAATCGATAAGAAACATGAAATGTATTTTATTGGGAAAAAAAGTCAGTGCATACTATCTTACAAACAACAGTTATTTTTAATCATTGGACTATCAAGGGGTCATATATAAATTAAGAAGTCTTTATAGTCTGAGAAAGACATACATATTTATACTATGAGAGAGAGGGGAGGAGAGAGAGAGCGAGCGAGAGCGAGAGAAGAGCAGGGATGTGTTTGTCCAGTGAAACACAGCCACCCCTGCCTCGCTGTCTCTATGTCGGCAGCATCGGCTCAGTTAACAAAATCAATAAGTCTACGTGTGTGTGACTGAGCGTGTGTTAGTGTATGTGAATCCAGGCAGGTGAGAGAGCAGAGCAGACTCCCCGGGCAGGACGTTCCTTCACACACATACATTATTGAGGCGTCAGGACACGCGGAACGTCCCCAGGGGTCAGGGGTCAGACACCATTACTCCCTGGGCTTCCAGGGGCGCTCGGCGGGAAGGGAAGAGAGCGCTCTCTGCCCCGCCGGGGGTCAACGTCCAGGCCCTGAGTGCTGGCTCTGCGGTGAGGCCCTGACTCTCAACCACCACACACACGGGCACATTCGCACACACACACTAACTTTAGTTCACTGAGCTAAAGCCTAAGGTGCCTGTGCTTTCACACAAACAGAACCGCACATTGTCCAATGAAACTAAGTGGCCTTCCAAAACAACTTGTTCCGAGGGGCATTTTCTGCCCACTTCCTGTTAAACTTCCTCTCCAGCACTCTAACTTAGCACTTCCCCCACCTCAACCATTTCTTGGCCCCCTCCCTTGACCACCTCAGGGTGGCTGCATTCAAGGCGAGGGGGCAAGGCGGGGAGGGCTGGCTGATGCGTGTACCGTTAAAGGACCAGGCTGGCTAAGCCCAGCAGCGTGTAGCCTAGCTAGCGGCTTGTGTCTGGGCCAGGCCTCTCTCATGAAATATTGACAGCCAGTGTCCCTTCTAGGAGCTGGCTGGCTCTCTCATTCTTGGTGGTGGGGAGCACCATTAATATTTTACATTGCAATCTCCTGCTTGACGAACTCTCCCACATGATTGGCTAAAAGCGTTCCCAGCACCCCTCGCTCAACAGCCGCCCCTCCCCTCTACTCTGTTTATTTTTTTCTTCCCTTCTTCTTTCTAACCAAATTTCATTTGTGGGTGAATTAATAACGCCTGGTGATTTTGGCTACCCGGACCCTCAACCTCTTCGCTTACAGGGACCTCCTGGGGCCTGGGGGGTCCCGCTGAATGAAGTGGCATCCATTTTTCATGAAGAGCAGGTTATCGTATTTATCCAGATTAAAATAGGCAGCAAGTGAGGAGATGGTTGCAGCAGAGAACGAAGCAAGGGAGAAAATATTACCACCCCTTTTTTCTTCTTCTCTCCCTCCATTCCCCTCTCCCTCCTCTGACCCTGTCTACTTTACTTTACACTTGACACAACAACAAAAAAACTTCTGCCCGAACCCCCAGACCACAAGCATTACTGTACTGTAATTAACAGTATTTATGCTGCAGTAGTTTATGTGTCGGGGGACTAGGGTCAGTCTGTTATATCTGGAGTATTTCTCCTGCCTTATCCGGTGTCCTGTGTGAATTTAAGTATGCTCTCTCTAATTCTCTCTCTCGTTCTCCTTTCTTTCTTTCTTTCTTTCTTTCTTTCTTTCTTTCTTTCTTTCTTTCTTTCTTTCTTTCTTTCTTTCTTTCTTTCTTTCTCTCTCTCTCTCTCTCTCTCTCTCTCTCTCTCTCTCTCTCTCGGAGGACCTGAGCCCTAGGACCATGCCTCAAGACTACCTGGCCTGATGACTCCTTGCTGTCCCCTGTCCACCTGGCCGTGCTGCTGCTCCAGTTTCAACTGTTCTGTCTGCGGCTATGGAACCCTGACCTGTTCACCAGATGTGCTATCTGTCCCAGACCTGCTGTTTTCAACTCTCTAGAGACAGCAGGAGCGGTAGAGATACTCTGAATGTGATCGGCTACGAAAAGCCAACTGACATTTACTCCTGAGGTGCTGACCTGTTGCACCCTCGACAACCACTTTGATTATTATTATGACCCTGTTGGTCATCTATGAACATTTGAACATCTTGGCCATGTTCTGTTATAATCTCCACCCGGCACAGCCAGAAGGGGACTGGCCACCCTTCATAGCCTGGTTCCTCTCTAGGTTTCTTCCTAGGTTCTGGCCTTTCTAGGGAGTTTTTCCGAGCCACCGTGCTTCTACACCTGCATTGCTTGCTGTTTGGGGTTTTAGGCTGGGTTTCTGTACAGCATTTTGAGATATCAGCTGATGTAAGAAGGGCTTTATAAATACATTTGATTTGATTTGAAATAAATTTGATTTAACCTGTATAGGACTGAGTGCTTTGCTGAGCCTTAACCAGGTTTGGTATACCTCTCTATCTTCCTCTCTCTCTCTTTCTCTCTTTCTTTCTCTTCTCTCTATCTCAATTTCTTTCTCTCTCTGGGCCTCTCTTTGCTGTTTTACTCACTATTTCATCTGATGTAATTATGTACATAATCCAGCCAGGGCTCCTTTATGGGCATGATAAATGCTTAAAGACCAGCTATGATATGTTAGCTACATTCCTCTGGGGTCTGGTGAAGGGAAGCTCACTGCATTGACTACTCTCCTCACACACACTCTGGCTCAGACAAGTTCCACTCTCTAACCCTTGTTAATGGGACATAAAGTCAACTAATATGACAACAATGTATGATGGAATGGTCGCTTGACACTGATCCAATGTCAGTGTTATGTACTGTATCTTTCCCCTTAATGGTTAAGATTTGGTCTGGTTAACCTTATCCTAGATCTATGTTTATTAAAGGCAGCTATGAACAACACAGAAGCCCATCAGTCAAACTAATCAGCTTAGAGGAAAGAGAGGATGAAAAAATGACATCCTTCAAACATTCAGCATTCAGCCATCAGAACTACAGCAGGGCTAGACTCAGCAAGAGGTTTGCCTTGTTACTACTGTATCACCTGAGGTAAAACAACACCAATGAGGTGCATGATGCATTTCGGAGTGCTGTTGACTGACTGGTGGGATGGGGAGCAGTGAACAAAGTCCCTGGCACCCTCCCACTGTGCACACACTGTTGTTAAGTGTTGGAATGGGACTTATCCTGCCAGCGGGCAGCATTCCCTTCATCAGCTGCCGTCAGACTCAATCAGGCCTCTCCTTCTCCTCTCTTTTCTCCGCTCCTCTCCTCTTCTCCTGTACTCTCTCCTGCTCTTCTCCTCTCCTCCATACCTGTCGTCCCACAGCAGGAGTCTGTTAAATGATGCAGGAGCAGGCAGACAGAACTCTCACATGGGAAAGCCAATGGCACGTAAAAACAAGTGGGTAGGATGAACATCATTCTGCCTACTCAGCAGGGCCGGAGAGGGGGCTTGGGGAGAGGCTCTAGCCCTGGGAGAGGACATAGAGTTTTGTCGGGAAAGGACAGAGAGAAAGAGGGGAGGAGGCAGGGAGAGGTGGAAATAACTTCCTGTGTACCTGTGTTAGATGAGATGTGTACAGTGGGCAAACGCCAACACGCCCCATGGTACACCCCTTTGCCACTTCCGCCCAACAACACCTCTAGCTTCCTTCCCGTCTACTTCCACACACCCAGTGATGTAAAGTACTTAAGTAAAAAATACTTTAAAGTATTACTTATTTGTACTTTACTTTACATTCCTGAAGAAAATAATGTTACTTTTTACTCCATACATTTTCTCTGATACCTAAATGTACTCGTTACATTTTGAATGCTTAGCAGGACAGGAAAAATTGTCAAATTTTGGCACTTATCACGAGAACATCCCTGGTCATCCCTACTGCCTCTTATCTGGAGGACTCACCAAACACAAATGCTTAGTTTATGAGTGTTGGAGTGTGCCCTTGGCTATCTGTAAATTTATAAAACAAGAAAATCGTGCCATCTGGCTTGCTTAATATAAGGAATTGAAATTATGTATATTTTATAAATAATTTTACTTGATGCTACTTAAGTATACTGCTCAAAATAAAGGGAACACTTAAACAACACAATGTAACTCCAAGTCAATCACACTTCTGTGAAATCAAACTGTCCACTTAGGAAGCAACACTGATTGACAATACATTTCACATGCTGTTGTGCAAATGGAATAGACAACAGGTGTAAATTATAGGCAATAAGCAAGACACCCCCAATAAAGGAGTGGTTCTGCAGGTGGTGACCACAGACCAGTTCTCAGTTCCTATGCTTCCTGGCTGATGTTTTGGTCACTTTTGAATGCTGGCGGCGCTTTCACTCTAGTGGTAGCATGAGACGGAGTCTACAAGCCTCACAAGTGGCTCAGGTAGTGCAGCTCATCCAGGATGCCACATCAATGCGAGCTGTGGCAAGAAGGTTTGCTGTGTCTGTCAGTGTAGTGTCCAGAGCATGGAGGCGCTACCAGGAGACAGGCCAGTACATCAGGAGACGTGGAGGAGGCCGTAGGAGGGCAACAACCCAGCAGCAGGACCGCTACCTCCGCCTTTGTGCAAGGAGGAGCAGGAGGAGCACTGCCAGAGCCCTGCAAAATGACCTCCAGCAGGCCACAAATGTGCATGTGTCTGCTCAAACGGTCAGAAACAGACTCCATGAGGGTGGTATGAGGGCCCGACGTCCACAGGTGGGGGTTGTGCTTACAGCCCAACACCGTGCAGGACGTTTGGCATTTGCCAGAGAACACCAAGATTGGCAAATTCGCCACTGGCGCCCTGTGCTCTTCACAGATGAAAGCAGGTTCACACTGAGCACGTGACAGACGTGCTGGAGACGCCGTGGAGAACGTTCTGCTGCCTGCAACATCCTCCAGCATGACCGGTTTGGCGGTGGGTCAACCATGGTGTGGGGTGGCATTTCTTTGGGGGGGGGCCGCACAGCCCTCCATGTGCTCGCCAGAGGTAGCCTGACTGCCATTAGGTACCGAGATGAGATCCTCAGACCCCTTGTGAGACCATATGCTGGTGCGGTTGGCCCTGGGTTCCCCCTAATGCAAGACAATGCTAGACCTCATGTGGCTGGAGTGTGTCAGCAGTTCCTGCAAGAGGAAGGCATTGATGCTATGGACTGGCCTGCCCGTTCCCCAGACCTGAATCCAATTGAGCACATCTGGGACGTCATGTCTCGCTCCATCCACCAACGCCACGTTGCACCACAGACTGTCCAGGAGTTGGCGGATGCTTTAGTCCAGGTCTGGGAGGAGATCCCTCAGGAGACCATCCGCCACCTCATCAGGAGCATGCCCAGGCGTTGTAGGGAGGTCATACAGGCACGTGGAGGCCACACACACTACTGAGCCTCATTTTGACTTGTTTAAAGGACATTACATCAAAGTTGGATCAGCCTGTAGTGTGATTTTCCACTTTACTTTTGAGTGTGACTCCAAATCCAGACCTCCATGGGTTGATAAATTGGATTTCCATTGATTATTTTTGTGTGATTTTGTTGTCAGCACATTCAACTATGTAAAGAAAAAAGTATTTAATAAGATTATTTCTTTCATTCAGATCTAGGATGTGTTGTTTAAGTGTTCCCTTTATTTTTTTAGCAGTGTATATTTTAGCAATTACATTTAATTGTACAGTGCATTCGGACTCTTTGACTTTTTCCACATTTTGTTACGTTACAGCCTTATTCTAAAACCCCATAAATACAAAGCAAAAACAGGTTTTTAGACATGTTTGCAAATGTATTACAAATAAAAACTGGAAATATCACATTTACATAAGTATTCAGACCCTTTACTCAGTACTTTGTTGATGCACCTTTGGCAGCGATTACAGCCTCGAGTATTCTTGGGTATGATGCTACAAGTTTGGCACACCTGTATTTGGGGAGTTTCTCCCATTCTTCTCTGCAGATCCTCTTAAGCTCTGTCAGGTTGGATGGGGAGCGTCGCTGCATAGCTATTTTTAGGTCTCTCCAGAGATGTTCAATCGGGTTCAAGTACGGGATCTGGCTGGGACGCTCAAGGACATTCAGAGATTTGTCCCGAAGCCACTCCTGCGTTGTCTTGGCTGTGTGCTTAGGGTCGTTGTCCTGTTGGAAGGTGAACCTTCACCCCAGTCTGAGGTTCAAACTCCAAGCGGGCTGTCATGTGCCTTTTACTGAGGAGTGGCTTCCGTCTGGCCACTATACCATAAATGCCTGATTGGTGGAGTGCTGCAGAGATGGTTGTCCTTCTGGAAGGTTCTCCCATCTCCACAGAGGAAATCTGGAGCTCTGTCAGAGTGACCGTCGGGTATTGGTCACCTCCCTGACCAAGGCCCTTCTCCCCACTTTGCTCAGATTGGCCAGCTCTAAGAAGAGTCTTGGTGGTTCCAAACATCTTACATTTAAGAATGATGGAGGCCACTGTGTTCTTGAGGACCTTCAATGCTGCATACATTTTTTGGTACCCTTCCCCAGATCTGTGCCTCAACACTATCCTGTCTCGGAGCTCTACGGACAATTCCTTTCGTCTCATAGCTTGGCTTTTCCTCTGACATGCACTGTCAACTGTGGGACCTCATATAGACAGGTGTGCCTTTCCAAATCATGTCCAATTCATTGAATTTACCACAGGTGGACTCCACCAATCAAGTTGTAAAAACATCTCAAGGATGATCAATGGAAACAGGATGTACTTGAGCTCAATTTCGGGTGTCATAGCAAAGGGTCTGAATACTTATCTAAAGAATTTTTTTATTTTTTATTACATTTGGAAGAATGTCAAAAAACTGTTTTCGCTTTTTATTATGGGTTATTGTGTGTAGATTGACGAGGGGAAACATTTATTTAATCTATTTTAGAATAAGGCTATAAAGTAAGAAAATGTGGAAAAAAGGAAGTGGTCTGAATATTTTCTGAATGCACTGTATATTTAATAATAAATACTTGTACTTTTACTCAAGTAGTATTTTAGTGGGTGACTCACTTTTACTTGAGTCATTTTCTATTAAGGTAGCTTTACATTTACTAAAGTATGACAATTGGGTCCTTTTTCCACCAATGCACACACCTTACCTAAACCTAACCTCTTAGCTACTGTAGATACAGTGCTGTGCTGTGCTGAGCATTAGTCCACACTCACAAAACATAAGGTTGCTCCCTGCAGAGCTGACCAGACAAGGCAAATCATGGCTCTGTTAGTGCCTGAGAATCAGCCTAAGCCATGCAGAAAATATGCACACACACACACACACACACACACACACACACACACACACACACACACTCACTCTCCCTGAAGTACACACACACAGTCTCACACACACCAGTGCATTTCATAACATCCGTGCTTTAAAGGACAAGGCCGGTGGGAGAGTGAGTGAGCGAGAATCGATGGGGAAGCTGTGTCTCTGTCAGAGAGGTGAGGTGAGCGGGGGCTATGCTCCCTACCCAGCACCCTTCTCTACATGGCCTGACCTAACACAGCCACTCAGCCAGAAGCAGACAAATGCACACAGTGCAGAGACACACAGCGCAAGACACATAGCACAAGACACACACACAAGTGCAAAGACAAACACACAAGTACACACACAGGCACACACATTCACAAACAACACACGACAAGCCAAAAAAGAAATATAGCTTTGAGTGGCAATGAACAGGGTTCACGGGATGACAGAAAGGAACCAAGATCAGTTGGATAACAAAGTAAGTAATCCATCATGTAGGAACTATCTTCCTTTATATGCAATCAATGAAAGCATTACGATGTTTGTCTTTTAAAACCACAAGGATGACGCAAGTGAAGTTTAGTCTAGTGCTGTATGACAAGGTGATAGGCCGCTTTCGAGTGGATTTACAGGGTAATTTCAGATTTTTGATTTGTCAATAACTCAGCCATCTTTTGACCAAACCCTTAGCTTTTCTCAAACTAAGTTAAGACGTGTACCATGGGCCCACATTTAAAAGTATGTTTTGCATATTTTAGCATATTAGCGTTTGCGCTAATATGCATGAACTGGTATACTGTGGCCATCTGTAAATGCATTCATTTTATTTTCTCAAACTCTTTAGGGACTATTGTGATGAGTCCAAATACCACATTTGGAGTGAATCTGACTTTAGTCCATGAGAAGATATTTTTTATGTGATTATTTTAAGCATTAAACATTGCATAGTCAAAAAGTGAATTGTTAATAGTTTACTTATTTAAATATATCAATGCCAAACTTAACATGGTTCATCATGATAATGTCTTTGATACCCCTAAAAAGTTTGAAGTGGATAGGCCATTGTGGAGTGGATTTACAAAGGATTTAAATGGACACATAAAATCGGATTTCCTTATGTATCAATAACTCAGCCGTCTCAACCAATCCCTCAGCTTTTCCCAAACTCAGTTAAGATATGTACCATGGGCCAGTTTTTATTTGGTGTTTTGTGTTTTTTGGACTTAAGGTTTTCCAAAATGTTCTGGATGGAGGAAAATCTATCCTGACTGATCTTATGAGTCCATGAGGAAAATCTGTTCAGCAAGATGAATGACACCTGCGTACAAAGTTTGAAGCCTCTGGGTCAAACAGGAGCGACAGATATGAGGGTTAATGTAAGTGAGACTGCTTATAACAGCACCCGCTATAGGACAATTGGTGCCATTCTTTTTGACGAAGTTATGGCCTCTAGTTCCCGTCAAAGAAAAGTTTAGAAAAAAGTTATCAATCTATGTTTGAGTTATTTGACCATGTCAACAACAATAAAACAAATCTGACAATAAAAATAGGTATTTACAGCTTCGCTGTTAACCCCTAATAAGCCATACAAGGACAAACTAAAAGTGAACAAACACAGACATATTTCACACAAAAATACACAAAGGAAGCTAATGGGTACCTACACTGTAAATAGGTATTACTATGTTAATACTATGGGACAGGGCCCATGTGTTCTAAAGTGGAGCAAAACAAAACACAGACAGTAGCCAATAGCAGATCCACTCAGAAGTCCAGACAACTTGAACTCACTCACACACAGCCCATGGTGGGTGAACACAGGCAGACACACAGACAGTGCAAACAGACATATAGACAGATAGACAGACAAAGAGCTTGGGGTCCCTGAAGCCATATCTCCCTAAATGACTGCATGTCCAGCATCTCTGGGCCAGAATATCCTGTTAATGGAGCAGCTAGCCAGGCTGCTATCTACTCTGGCCTAGTGAATAATGAATGGCACGGGGGTCCTGTTTTCCTGCTGGAGGCCTGCTAATGTCCACTTACTGAACTTACAGTACATACAGTACAGTGTACAGCATGGGACGGGATAGGATTGCCCACAAAAAAATGGGAATGGCACCGGAGGTGATGGCTGCCATTTTACGGGCTCCTAACCAATTGTGCTAGTTTGTTCATTTTTTCGCATTTATTGTAACTTATTTTGTACTTAATATTTCTGGCACCATCTCCTATGACCGAAAAAAGCTGCTGCATATCTGAACAGCGATTACTCACCTTGAACTGGACAAAGATTTTTTCTTTAACGAGTCAGATACGAAGAATTTACTCCAGATACCGGACCAGGCCCAAATGCCCGGCATTCACATGAAGAAAAAACGCTGATACAGGGGACGCAAGTCCGGGTGCCTTGTGAGAATTTGTGAGTGGGTAACCCGCCTCTACCATACCTTCCTACTGGCCAATGTGCAATCACTGGAGAATAAACTGGATGAGCTCTGTTCAAGACTATTCTACCAACGGGACGTTAAAAACTGTAATATCTTATGTTTCACAGAGTCAAATCAAATCAAATAAAATTGTATTTGTCACATGCACCGAATACAACAGACCTTACAGTGAAATGCTTACTTACAAGCCCATAACCAACAATGCAGTTTTAAGAAAAAATTTAAAGTAAAATGAAAAAAGAACAGAAATATAACAAATAATTAAGGACCAACAATAAAATGACAGTAGCGAGGCTATATACAAGGGGTTCCGGTACATAGTCAGGGTAATTGAATTAATATGTACATGTAGGTAGAGGAAAAGTGACTATGCATGGATAATAAACAGAGAGTAGCAGCAGCGGGGGGGAGGGGGGGGGACAATGCAAATAGTCCGGGTATCCATTTGATTAACTGTTAAAGAGTCCTATGGCTTGGGGGTAGAAGCTGTTAAGAGGCCTCTTTGACCTAGACTTGGCGCTCCTGTACCGCTTGCCATGCGGTAGCAGAGAGAACAGTCTGACTAGGGTGGCTGAAGTCCTTGGCAATTTTTTGTACCTTCCTCTGACACCGCCTGGTATAGAGGTCCTGGATGGCAGGAAGCTTGGCCCCAGTGATGTACTGGGCCGTACACACTACCCTCTGTAGTGTCTTGCGGTCGGAGGCCATGCAGTTGCCATACCAGGCGATGATGCAACCAGTCAGGATGGTTTCAATGGTGCAGCTGTATAACTTTTTGAGGATCTGAGGACCCATGCCAAACATTTTCAGTCTCCTGAGGGGGAATAGGTGTTGCCGTGCCCTCTTCACGACTGTCTTGGTATGTTTGGACCAACCTGGCTCTGTGGCTGCGCTGCTAGCAGCCGACTCTTCTGCCCTCTTCATGACTGTCTTGGTGTGTTTGGACCATGATAGTTTGTTGGTGATGTGGACATAAAGGAACTTGAAGCTCTCAACCTGGTCCAAATTAAGACCCTACATCTGTACTTCTACTTCAGTTGGATATTTTAGTACTCTTTACACCCCTGGTGAGTGAGCGAAAAAGGAAGTTTGTGAGTGAGGCAGGAGTGAGTGAGTGAGTGAGTGAGTGAGTGAGTGAGTGAGTGAGTGAGTGAGTGAGTGAGTGAAAGACTGTGAATGGGTGAGTGAGTGAATGTCAGCCAGTCCCATGGACAAGTGGCAAGTAACAGAGTGGTGAATGAGGGATTGAATGGGTGAAAACATTTTAAATGTGTATTTCTACAGTCTGAAGTATATTGAAGTCTGGAAACTTTATTGTTTATGCACTTTTATTTGTATTCCTTTTTTATTCATCAATACATTTTAATTGCTTTGAATGTTTCATTAATTTGGAAATGTTAATTGTATATTTTCGACAAATCCTTATATATTTTTTTACATACAGATGTGCCTTGTTGCAACTCATAAAATATATTAACTTAGATCCTAACGTTACTGTACATCCATTTCCTCTCTTCCTTTTTCAATTTAACCACCCCTCTCAAAATGGGATGTTTAATAATACAGCATGGTAAGACTTCTGTATCTGTTCATATACATTTGGCAAAGTTTTATTATTATTTAACTAGGCAAGTCAGTTAAGAACAAATTCTTATTTTCAATGACAGCCTAGGAACAGTGGGTTACCCGTTCTGTACTTTGCCAGCTTGGGGATTTGAACTTGCAACCTTTTGGTTATTAGTCCAACACTCTAACCACTAGGCTACCCTGCTGCATTGATCTTTGCCGCAATTAAATACTTAAATATAAGACAAGGCAATGTTACTGTATGTTGTCTAGGTGAATTCAAGCATTAACAAAGGGTGTTGGATGAGACACAGTGGCTCAGTATCCTTTACTGAGTGTTTCAGGATTACACTCAATAACTGGTCATTTACACTCATACTGACCCCAAAAACATTTCTGAGGTTAGTAGTCTGTTTTCGGGTAGGTACAGTTGAAGTCGGAAGTTTACATACACTTAGGTTGGAGTCATTAAACTTGTTTTTAAACAACTCCACAAATTTCTTGTTAACAAACTATAGTTTTGGCAAGTCAGTTAGGACATCTACTTTGTGCATGACACAAGAAATTTTTCCAACAATTATTTACAGACAGATTATTTCACTTATAATACACTGTATCACAATTCCAGTGGGTCAGAAGTTTACATACACTAACTTGACTGTGCCTTTAAACAGCTTGGAAAATTCCAGAAAGTGATTTCATGGCTTTAGAAGCTTCTGATAGGCTAATTGACATCATTTGAGTCAATTGGAGGTGTACCTGTGGATGTATTTCAGGGCCTACCTTTAAACTCAGTGCCTCATTGCTTGACATCATGGGAAAATCAAAAGAAATCAGCCAAGACCTCAGAAAAAAATGTGTAGACCTCCACAAGTCTGGTTCATCCTTGGGAGCAATTTCCAAATACCTGAAGTTACCACGTTCATCTGTACAAACAATAGTATGCAAGTATGAACACCATGGGAACACGCAGCCATCATACCGCTCAGGAAGGAGACACGTTCTGTCTCCTAGAGATGAACGTACAAATGAATCCCAGAACAACAGCAAAGGACCTTGTAAAGATGCTGGAGGAAACGGGTACAAAAGTATCTATATCCATAGTAAAACGAGTCCTATATCGACATAACCTGAAAGGCCGCTCAGCAAGGAAGAAGCCACTGCTCCAAAACCGCCATAAAAAAGCCAGACTACGGTTTGCAACTACAGATGGGGACAAAGGTTGTACTTTTTGGAGAAATATCCTCTTGTCTGATGAAACAAAAATAGTACTCTTTGGCCATAATGACCATCATTATGTTCGGAGGAAAAAGGGGGAGGCTTGCAAGCTGAAGAACACCATCCCAACCGTGAAGCACGGGGGTGGCAGCATCATGTTGTGGGGGTGCTTTGCTGTAGGAGGGACTGGTGCACTTCACAAAATAGATGACGTCATGAGAAAGGATTTGGTGGATATATTGAACCAACATCTCAAGACATCAGTCAGGAAGTTAAAGCTTGGTCGCAAATGGGTCTTCCAAATGGACAATGACCCCAAGCATACTTCCAAAGTTGTGGCAAAATGGCTTAAGGACAACAAAGTCAAGGTATTGGAGTGGCCATCACAAAGCCCTGACCTCAACCCTATTGAAAATTTGTGGGCAGAACTGAAAAAGCATGTGCGAGCATGAAGGCCTACAAACCTGACTCAGTTACACTAGCTCTGTCAGGAGGAATGGGCTAAACTTCACCCAACTTATTGTGGGAAGCTTGTGGAAGGCTAACCGAAACGTTTGACCTAAGTTAAACAATTCAAAGGCAATGCTACCAAATACTAATATAGTGTATGTAGACTTCTGACCCACTGGGAATGTGATGAAAGAAATAAAAGCTGAAATAAATAATTCTCTCTACTATTATTCTGACATTTCACATTCTTCAAATAAAGTGGTGATCCTAACTGACCTAAGACAGGGAATTTTTACTAGGATTAAATGTCAGGAATTGTGAAAAACCTAGTTTAAATATATGGCTAAGGTGTATGTAAACTTCCGACTTCAACTATATGTATTCATTTTTGGATGTCCATCATCCATTTCGTATGATATTTTACTAATTGACATTTGTATGGTATGTTATGAATTGCAATTCGTACAGTATGTTATGAATTTGCAATGCGTATGATATGTTACGAATTCCAATTTTTTGTGGCTAACATTAGCTAGGTGGCTAATATTAGCTAAGGTAGGGGTTAGGGTTAAGGATAAGGTTAGAGTTAAGGTTTGGGTTAAGGTTAGGGATTAGGGAAGAGCTAACATAGTAAGTAATTGGAAGGTAGCTAAAAAGTAGTGTTCAGTTGCAAAGTTGCTAATTAGCCAAAATGCAAAAGTTGTCTGTGATGTGATGTTTGAATTATATGTCCATCCATCCATCCTCCCTGACCAACCTCCCTCCTAAGTAACCTCTGTCTCACGTAACCATACTAAACATAACATGTCATACTCATTTGAGTGTCACAGATTTACGTTTACTATGTTAGGTCTAGTCTTTGGGTCAAACACTTAACCTTGAGAGACAATATCAAACAGTGAACCTGGTGATAGACAATGAGAAGGAGAGAAAAAGGGAGTGAGATTAGGATGAGAGAGAGCGCGAGAGAGAGAGAGAGAGAGAGAGAGAGAGAGAAGGAAGGAAGGAAGGAAGGAAGGAAGGAAGGAAGGAAGGAAGGAAGGAAGGAAGGAAGGAAGGAAGGAAGGAAGGAAGGAAGGAAGGAAGGAAGGGAAAGAGAAAGAGACAGAATGGGCGAGACAGAGAAAGGGAGAGATAGAGAGAAGATGAATAAAATAAGAAAGATATAACCCCTTTATACCCAGAGACAGAACCCAGTGCTTCCATTCCCTGTTGTCATCTATTCCATCTGAGTCAAACTGTCCTCTTTATGAAGCCCTCCACAGCGCTAATGATCCTAACGATGACTGTAGAAATAATTAGCCTCATCAGAAGGATTTTCAAAGCGTTACGATTAGCTTAATTAGCGCTAGCCCGCACCATCGCTACCAACCCCTGCCGCAGCATACACACACACACACACACACACACAGTCTCCCCCTCTCCCCTAAGACCCAGTCCCTATCTAGCACGTTAACGCAGCTGAAAGAGCAAGAAAAGCAGCGTGTTTTAAAAGATAAATGCTACTGTGTAAATATATGTCCAGAAGCCATCCAGGGAATAATCAGCTTTTAATTTAGCTACTAATCTAATTAGCTGCTGTGATGCCCAACAACCTCCCTTAAGTCATTTAAAAAGGAAGAGGGAGGAGGGTTCTGCATGCAGAAAAGGAACTTTCTTAAAAATCACCAGTAAGCCCTTTCAGATTTTTCTATTTGAGGAGATATCAATGTGTGTCTAGGATAATGGTGGTGGGTTGGTGGATGAACCACACTTGCCTGATGATTAACCTTGCCTGAGACCAAATACATGTTAGCTCCCCAAGGCCCTGGTTGGAGTCAATTCAAAGCTCCATGGAGCTACACCCTTCTATTGCCTACTACAGTTATTTCAAAGCATTCCGCATTACTCAGTGGCACACACATCGTTATTACAATGTCAATTCTTCATCTACAATCACCAAAAAATATATATCTAATTGTCTGATTACAATAACCATGACCCTTCCAGATTATACAATCCGTCTGATTAATAGGGAGATAATTGTAATAATGATATTAGTGACAATAATGAAGTGCACACATTTGCATACATTGTCACGTGACAGGGCAGCCTGGCTGGTACCAGGGCTCTTGGGTGGTGGATGGCTGCTTTGGAATGCACAAATCAAAGGCTTGGGTGTGTGTGTGTGTGTGTGTGTGTGTGTGTGTGTGTGTGTGTGTGTGTGTGTGTGTGTGTGTGTGTGTGTGTGTGTGTGTGTGTGTGTGTGTGTGTGTGTGTGTGTGTGTGTGAATGAGAGAAAGGGAGAGAGAGAGATAGATAGAAAGAGAAGGAGAAAGAGAGAGCAGAGAGAGAGAGAGAGAGAGTGTGTGTATGTAGGGGAGTACAGTTCACTCTTACTATGCTCGGCTCTAGTAGGGCACAGGGGGACATGATGGGAGTGTGAGGGTGGTGGAGGGAGGTAGGGGGGAGGAGATGGAGGAGGAGAGGGGTTGAGGCGCTCCCAACACTTGCCACTCAGTCCTCCGGCGAGGGGGCCAAGGGCTTCATTAGAGGAGCTAGAGGCTGACCCGTCTGCCGTGGGGCGCGGGCCTGGGGGGTTGGGGGGCCCTCCTAGTGCCCATAGCTCTGCCGAGCTGCTTCTCCCCTGGGCTCCCCTGCCCGACCTCCCGGCTCTCAACATGGGCCAGAAAAATCAACAACGCTTCCCTTTGAAGCGTCTTCTCTTCTGTCTGTCTTTCTCCGTGGACCTCATGAATCATTCATCCTAACCCCCTCCTTCACCCCTCCATCAGCCCTCCCGACACTTTTTTCACCACTATTTTTGAGGAGGGTCTGCCTTCCAAAAAAAAAAAAAAGAAGGGGAGATGAAGAAGAAGAAAAGGAGGAAGGAACGCCCTATTAAAGGAAATGTTTGACAAATGACTTTACACGGCTTTGCTGTTGATTTGGAAGTGGGGAGAATAAATCCATGCAGAAGCCATGATATCCTCCTTACCCCACTATGCATTCAATCAGCTACAACTAATGAGCAGGAGATGGAGGAGCAAAGGAGGCTCAATTGAGGTAAAACAACACAGAGAGATGAGAAGCCGTGTGTAGAATAAAGGAACAGTGACTCTCAGATAAATCAATTAGGCTGGGTTATAATCTGAGGAGAGTCACTCCTTTAATGGAATAATTGGTTTGGAGAGGAAACCAAATGTTTTACATGAAACAGAAATAAATGACTCTAGATAGGCTGCATGATATAGTATCTAGCAAAAAGAATCTGGGGACAATTTCAAAGATGGTATTTTATTTCTCATACTGAACACTTCTAGGCCCTGTGTGAAGAGAGCCACTGTGAAATGCAACGAATGTGCTCAATGTTCCATGGCCGTGAAGTAAAATACAACACCTTTTCTGCTTACAAGAACTGGGAAAAAGACAGGGATAAAAGGAAAAGTTAGTTTGTGCAGATGCGTTTGAAAAAACATGGCTTCCCCAATGAAATAATTATGAAGAAAAAAATAAAAGGAAAGTTTT
Source organism: Salmo trutta (assembly GCF_901001165.1). NCBI lineage: Eukaryota > Metazoa > Chordata > Actinopteri > Salmoniformes > Salmonidae > Salmo > Salmo trutta. Next base: position 38,010,348 of record NC_042971.1, on the reverse strand, counting down.
GCTAAAAGGGGAGAATGGGAAGGGAGGAGGGTCCTGTGCTACACAAATGTAAGCAAACAAGCTAATAACGGGGATTCAGCACCGTGGACAGTGGCAGTTCAGCACCACAGGACAGTGGACAACTCCATTTAAATCAGAGAAGAGGCAGGAAGTAAGATGCAAGAGGCCTGAATCATGTGTACTCTGTTTGCATAGACCGTTCATTTTATTTAAAACTTTTCATTTAGAATTCACTTATATCCAGTTGTTTTCATAGAGCAGGACAGTTTTGTATGGAAGTCGATGGGACTTGTAATAAATGAAAGAGCCCATTCACTCTCTCAGCCTTAGAACGTTCGAAAGCTCCTTTGAGATGAAAAAGTTATTATGATTCTGCTGATAGTGCAAAGAGGATATGTGTGGTGTGATTCTGGTACACAGTCTCTGTACTACGAGGGTATGGCACAGGCTTTGGCTGAGACATCTGAGACTACTCAGTAAGAAAAGACCACAGTCTGGCTCACAGCATGATGGAGACAAAGATGGCCGAGGAGTCCGAGCATGTCAAGTTTGAACACGCTTCCAACTAGTGGCAGCACTTCAGAATCAAAATGGTGACCCACCCCACTATCAGCTAATTATAAACATCATACTGCTGTCTCCCCCGTCTCACTCCCACCCTTCCCCATCTCCCCCGTCTCCCTGGAGGAGCCAACCTAAGATCTTCTGACGTGAAGGAGCAGCACCATCTGGTTCTATCGGGCCAGTGGTTAGAGCAGGAGGCTGGGTGGTTTTGAAGCAGGATCAGACTGGATCCAATTCTGGGTTTAGGGGTTTCTGATAAGATCCGGCTCCAGGTTTTGGGAGAGCCCGTTCTGGGAGCCTTGGCGGGGTCATCCTGGCGCACGAGGAGTCGGCTCAGGACACCACTGGGCTGGCACTTGGCAATGCTGTTTACCACACGTCTTGTAAAAAGTGTCCCTGATCTGGGGACACACCGCCTGCCTCCGAGAAGCAGTCCTCTTGGTTGATGTGTGTTTTCTTTCTCTTGATCAGTGATTATCTGAGATAAATCATTTAGAGTACTAGAAAGTTAATAAAGAATAATATCTAAGAACTCTTCATTTGAGACCTGTCTTCTGAGAAGAGGAAAGCATGATTGACGACAGATGGATAAAGGTGAAGGAAGGGTGTGTATGGGGAGATGGGAGGGAAGAGGATGAGTAGGAGGAGGAGGAGAGGTGTGGCTGCAAGGACCAGGGGAACCAGGGCCCTAATTGGTACTTCAACACCCCGAGCTGAGCAGCGCTGAGCAGAACTGTTGCTATCATAAGAAATTGATGAATTAACTGAGAGAGAGAGTAGGAGAGTGTGGGAGAGGCCTCTAAATCTTTTAAGAGGATAACTTACTTGGGCAAAACAGCTGTTTATGCATTATTTGTGCGGCGAGCCATTTACCAGCGTTTAGGATGAAACCAAGGCCCGGGTTGCAGGAGTTGCCCGCAGGGAGAGAACTGGGTCTGGGAAGACCCACAGCCTATCATTTACAGATAAGAAAGGATGAAAAATTAATTTGCTGTTAGTCATATTAAAGACTTCAATATTGGCCTGTCAGTCTGTGGGTTTCATTTAGTGACAAACAGCCAAAGAGGGACCAGAGAGGAGAGGAGGGGTGGAGGGATGGAGAGGGGAAATGAGGGACGTTATGGACAGGATAGCGTCCCCTCCCCAAACTTCTTTCTCTTCAGGACTGTTGATGTGATGTTGGCTTCACTTTGATCTGTTTAAAGTGGGCTCAACTGAGACGTATTGACGCAAGAGAATTGTGGTGTTCTGCCCAACCCCTCACACACAACCACACATACACACTTCTAAACACAAACACCCGTCATTCAAGTTTGAAGAAACATCTTGTTCTGCAAACACATTTTTAATACCCATAGATAACCTAAGATGAGCAAATGGGATTAAATAAGTAAGGCACAAAAGTAAACTAATACTGGCAAGTTTACAAACTTGACGTGCTTGTGTGTCTTTTTTTCTCCAGAAGTACCTTCTTGTTGTGTGTGTCTCCTGATATGTCACCTAGCTCTTCCCTGTCTCCTCTCCTCTCTCCTCTCCTCTCTCCTCTCTCCTCTCTCCTCTCCTCTCCTCTCCTCTCCTCTCTCCTCTCTCCTCTCCTCTCCTCTCCTCTCTCCTTTCTCCTCTCTCCTCTCTCCTCTCCTCTCTCCTCTCTCCTCTCCTCTCTCCTCTCCTCTCTCCTCTCTGTCATGCTGCTGAGTGCCTGAGGGCTACAGTCAGCTCGTTGTCAGATACCTGTGATCCTGATAGAGGCTGATGGGGAGAGTTTTGTCTCTGTTTGTTCACCTAAACCACTGGAGGGGTCTCTCACAACCACATGGGAGGGACCAGACACACACACACAGACACACACACCTGAGAAGCTCTGCAGGCACTCACACCTACAGTAGGGCTTAGACACTGTGAGGCAGAGGAAATACAGCTACTGGACTGAACAGATGTTGATTTCTTTGAAATAAGGACCAAAAAATATGCATTGAAATTATATAATTTCTGATCAAATACTAGGCGGATACGAGATGGAAGAGGACTGCCAAATATATAAATACTGGGAAATCATAGCAGTGTCACTGATGTGTATTACTTGGTGATACTGTAAACTGTCATGGTTAAAACATATAGATTCAATAGTTGTAAAGATGGGGAGAGGTCTGTCCGTAATAAAGAAATGTTCCGCTTTTTTGACACCACACTCCAAAAAGCAAGTCCTGCAGGCTCTAGTTTTGTCTTATCTTGATTATTGTCCAGTCGTGTGGTCGAGTGCTGCAAGGAAAGACCTAGTTAAGCTGCAGCTGGCCCATAACAGAGCGGCACGTCTTGCTCTTCGTTGTAATCAGAGGGCTGATATAAATACTATGCATGCCAGTCTCTCTTGGCTAAGAGTAGAGGAGAGACTTACTGCATCACATTATTTTTATAAGAAACATTAATGTGTTGAAAATCCCAAATTGTTTGCATAGGAAACTTACACACAGCTCTGACACACACACTTACCCCACCAGACTTGCCATCAGGGGTCTTTTCACAGTCCCCAAATCCAGAACAAATTCAAGAAAGTGTACAGTATTATATAGACATTATTGCATGGAACTCTGTTGCATCTCATGTTGCTCAAATAAACAGCAAACCTGGTTTAAAAAAACAGATAAAGCAACACCTCACGGCACAACTCCTCTCCCCTATTTGACCTAGATAGTTTGTGTTTGTATTGATATGTAGGCTACGTGTGCCTTTTTTTAATGTAGTTATGTCCTGGAGCTGTTCTTGTCTATTAAATGTTCTGTATTATGTCATGTTTTATGTTTTGTATGGACCCCAGGAAGAGTGGGGATCCTAATAAAATACCTTGAATTGCTGCGGGATTGTTGATCGTAGATCTTAACATAGAACCAAACAAAGCTTCCCATAGTTTGCTAAACACACAAAACAGATCAAGTTGTTAATAGACCAAACTGGATTATAGACCGATAGATGTTGATCAGGTTGAAATAAACAGAAATGTCCTGAGCTCTTTAAGGACATGGATTTAGAGGACATTGTTGAGTGAATTTCAAATGTCACATTTCCATCTCTCCTCACACGTTCCTCTTTCTCTCCATGGAAAGACTCCACATAATGAGAGTCTTAATGGCCCCTTTGTCTGGAATATCATCATTCCTCTCGGAACACTCGGACTGTCAGAGAAGCCCAGGGTGAGCTGTGATTAGCCAGCAATTTATTCTGTGGCTGCGATTGAGAGGAAGGGGCTGAAATGGTAATGTGTTTAAATGTCAGTGGAAAGGTAGGGATCTCATCAACCTTTGGTCACCCAGCAGCTTTGAATATTCTTATTGGCGCCATGTATTAGTAATGAGATTTGAAAAGTAAGTAAAATTTAACCTTCGCTGTACCTGAAAAACCATGAATATTAACAAGGCTTATTATGTGTACATGATCTGAAAGAGTTTAACCCCCGCGGGGTCTCCCCCACCCCCCTCCCGACCCAAGTTGGGGACAGGGAGAAGAGGCTGTTTGCCAAAAGGAGATGGTGTTTGCCGAGTCTCGGGGCTGGCCGTGTGGCTGCCTGGCGTGATTAAGGCTTTATCAAGGAGCAGGGCCCCTGAGATAGACAGGGATTGACACATCTATCCACACAGACAACAAAGACAGGGACAGTCAGGGGATGTTTGCTCTCTCTCACACACTGAGCTGTCACCACTTACCATATGCACACATCCAATCTGAATACCTTCTGTGATTGGGTGTCAGACCGCTCTGTTTTGCTCATACACTGAATATAGGAATCATCATATAAAAGACCTTGGAGATATTGAACCTGGTCCGTGTGTGTGAGTGCGTGCATGAAGTGTACTAGCGCGCATGTGGCATAAAAGAGGGCTGAGGGCCCAATGCTCCCAGGGGACCCTATCCTCCTCTTATCCCAGATAATGTCCACCAGCTTGGGCCTGTCTTCATGAAAGCCTGGCCTCCCTCTCTCTGCTGTGATCCTGTGCTAAGCCTGTAAAGGCCTGGGCCTTATTATCTGTCTGTTTATTGATTTGGAGAGCGATTCACTGCTGATCCTCTCTCATTAGCTGGGGATAAAGTCATAATCCTCCAACCGGGGGGTCATTCCTGTTCCACACTCTGCTGCTTTAGGGGGTTTCTCTTTTCATGGTGATACCTCATATCCTGCTGTGTCTCGTCCACTTAGAAACTTACACTGCTGGGAGACTGACACTCTGTCTGTCCCGGAGAAAAGACAGATGTCACCAGTCAAGATGCATTGGTCTAAGATTCATGACTGTAGTGGCTTGTTTCTGTTTCTCTCTTCTTTTTTTACTTTCTCTTTTTCCCTCTCTCTGTTTTGTTCAGTCTTCGTCTCTCTCTCCCACGCCATTTGCCAATCCCTCTCTCTCTCATTCTTTTTCTCCATCCAGTTTCTCCACCTGTCATTCAATCCATTTACTCTCTCTGCCTTTCCTCTCGTCATCCCAACCTTCCTCTGGAAGTCCCTGTAAACCCCCAGTTCATGAAGATGGGGATTTCTCCCTCTCCTCCTCTCCCATCCCCTCCTCTCCTCCTCCTCTCCTCCCCCTCCCCTCCTCCGGGGGTATTGATCGTTGAGGGTCTGCACTCACAATGCGGCTAGGCTGGCTGAGCTAGGCCTGCATCTTTCAGAGGGCCAATCGATAAGCTCTTTTTCTCCTCTTCAAAGCTCTTTATTCGTTGAAACAAATGGGAGGGGATGAAACGTGAGGTGGGAGAGACAGAGAGAAGGGAGATAGAGAGAGAGGGGAGGAGGAGGGAGTGGGACGGGAGGCAGTTCCTTCCCTCTTTATCCATCTCACTCCCTTACATGTGCCTCACTTCAGGGTTGAGATGGGGAGGGGTGGAGAGAGGGAAAGAGGGGGTGAGAGGAGTGGATGGGGAAAGAGTTTAGGGGTGTACGAAAGGGTTGAGTGTTTTGGGTAAGAGAGTTGGGGTAGATTCAGCCTAGCACAGACAGACAGGAATGGAGGGAGCTCCCGAGGAGAGGAACACACTCACCTGGGCTCAGCAATGGTCACGGACCACTCTCGACTCCACTTGTCAACATACACACCCTCCACTCTCAGGATATTACAGTAATTTCCATTCCTCCGCCTCTTCCTCCTTCCTTTATCCTCCTCCTTTCCTCCTCTTCCACATGTTTTAAGCCAGGGGCTGCTTTCAGTTCTACTATGAGTGCTGGAATGAGACAGAGGCCCCTTTCCCCCCTCCTTTTCTCCCTCTCCATCTCTTTCTCTCCATCTCTCTCTCATCTCTCTCTCTCATCTCTCTCTCTCCCTCTTGTGTGTCTTTCTGCCAGTGAAGTGGTGTTTGGATCAAAGAGGAGTGGCGATGCGGATGCCAGCGGAAGCCTCGTGTCACATCAGTTTAATGTTTTTATTTGGCTGTTTGAGAGCTGTGTCAATCCCCCTCTCTCGCTCAAGGACGAGAGGAGAGATGGAATACAGCAGACAGAGGAGAGGAAAAGACACAGGGATATGTGTGCTGCTGCTGAAGATGGATTTGTAAGGTTAAACCATAACCATTAACAAACAGGCAAAAACAAAGCCCTCATTATTCTCTCTGTCTCTCGTACGCACGCACGCACACACACACACACACACACACACACACACACACACACACACACACACACACACACACACACACACACACACACACACACACACCACTGTACGGCCTCCCCTAGGAATAGGCTCAGTCATCAAAGAAACCCTGTGTGCGTTAGTTACAACATAGGACTACTACACAACACAACATATTCACTAATAATTGACTGAATACATATCTCCAAAGGGTAGCACCTACACTAATGAGAGTGGTGTACAACAGAAAATTATTTTCAAATAATGTATCGCCATTAAAATCAACTGCAACCCCCTTTTTAATTGTTTATGTAAATTACTGTTGACAGCGCTCAGGGTTTACGATAACACTGGGAATCATGTTTGTTGGGAGAGTTATAATAGGACCATAAAAGACCAGAATGCTTTGTGCTTTCTGTGCAGTATCAAAACCCTGAAAACCACAACTGAATCCTTCTTCCTTAGAGAAATAAATATTAAACCTAACTGCTCAGACACACCAAAAGCATTTGCCGGCCGAGAGTACTTAGCACCTCTGAACAGAGTGCCGGCCGAGAGTACTTAGCACCTCTGAACAGAGTGCCGGCCGAGAGTACTTAGCACCTCTGAACAGAGTGCCGGCCGAGAGTACTTAGCACCTCTGAACAGAGTGCCTGCCGGGAGTACTTAGCACCTCTGAACAGAGTGCCGGCCGAGAGTACTTAGCACCTCTGAACAGAGTGCCGGCCGAGAGTACTTAGCCCCTCTGAACAGAGTGCCAGTCGAGAGTACTTAGCCCCTCTGAACAGAGTGCCGGCCGAGAGTACTTAGCCCCTCTGAACAGAGTGCCGGCCGAGAGTACTTAACACCTCTGAACAGAGTGCCGGCCGAGAGTACTTAGCACCTCTGAACAGAGTGCCGGCCGAGAGTACTTAGCACCTCTGAACAGAGTGCCGGCCGAGAGTACTTAGCACCTCTGAGAAGAGTGCCGGCCGAGAGTACTTAGCACCTCTGAACAGAGTGCCAGCCGAGAGTACTTAGCCCCTCGGAACAGAGTGCCAGCCGAGAGTACTTAGCCCCTCTGAACAGAGTGCCGGCCGAGAGTACTTAGCACCTCTGAACAGAGTGCCGGCCGTAATTTGCGAACCTAGTGCAATTCAATTTTACATGTAGATTCGTGCGAAAATGTCAGCAGTCATACGTCTACCAGTGCGTAGTCCCTTAAACACAGTGCGCTGAACAATCGGTAGATGAACAGGAGTTTTCGTGCGACGTGTGCGACCCTTGACAGTGATCATAATGTTAAAATGATATGTGTATTTTACTTGCATCTTTGTTGGCGTTTGCCTCTGTATGATCTTCGCTGGGATTTACAGCATCAGAAACAATTATATTTTTGTGACATCTCTTCCTTTTTTATACCCAAGGTTTTCAGTAATTTGATACTTAAGTGAGGGAGATTGTTGGCTTTAATACAAATCATGTTTGAATCGTTGCTTTAAGACCTCCAGCCCCCCCCCCCCCCCCCCCCAGCCCCACCCCCTCTACCCACCGCCTCAGGAGGACGCAGATAATGAGCCCAGTTGGGGATTCAATCATTTCTACATCTGTTGAAAAGAAAGAAAATAAAAAGAGAGAAATCAACTATTTCTTTCCCTCCACCCCCCAAAAATCTAATTCATTTTGAGGATTGATAGTGGGAAAAAAAACATTTTTCACTCTGACTTTTTTGTGCTTTTTAAATTCATTGGCCTTGAACTCCCTCAGTACCTCCATGCTTAAACTCACCCAACAATTTCTCCCCCTCCCTTGTTGGAAAATAAATAAATCCTTCTGATATTACACTTCTTTATCACACTCACACACTCTTCTCCCTCTCTCCGTCTTCTGTCTCCAAGGTTTTGGTCTCTCAAATGTTTCTGATTTCTCTAAAACAGCTTTGCCTCCTCTGAAAAAACACACATTTCTTCTTCTTCATGTCTTGTGGTGTGATGGGGTAATGATCATCAAAATGGAGTCAGGAGGACAAAGACTCTAAACACAGTGAGATAAGCCACTATCACACAGCTCTTTGAAGGATGTTACATTTATGATTATGTATGCACTTGAACCATATTTCTGTTTGTGGGCTCAACTGTATGTCTTCACAATTAAAGGGTTAGAGAGCTCCTCTGGGTTGTGAGACGGATGTCTCCAAAAGCATAAGTCAGATGGTCATCAAAAGTCTTGCAGCTCTGATGTAATGATTACAGCCCTTTCATGGCGCTGGACACGACTGAGTTACCCATCCATCAAAGAGAAGCATGCCTGTCTGTCTGTCTGAGTTTCTAATCCCAGCAGAACCAGACCCACAGAGGCAGAAATCAACTTGTTTTTCATTTTCAGATTCCACAGGAAACATCCATAGAGCTACATTACATTGGCGCGGCCATCAGGAATAATAACAGTGACGATGATACTAATGCTAACTTTATTTATAAATCACATCTTACACATTAGTACAATAGTAACTTGTATAGTAATAATAACTTAATCAAAACTGTGTGTTTGTTATCACGAAGGTATCACTTGATCCATGTGCATGTATGAGTGAGCAGGATTCACAACTGTCCATTAATTGTTCACTCCGCCTTGTAAAAAGCAGAGGGATGGAACTGGAGAAAGGTAACAACTCTGTCAAATTCATAGACAGACGTATGGATACAAGCACTGACCATCCATGATATCCCAATTATAATCTTAACCATGTTTTGAGGCTATAAAGTATTTGTTTACAATTACATTGTTTACAGACAATGGAGTAAAACAAGTTTATATGTTGGGTTCTGATGGGGAACAACAATTGAACGAAGCTCATGAGACATTTATAAGTTATATTCTTTAAAAAAATCTATAGGTAAATTACACACATATATATATATATATATCATTATTGCAAATCCAAAATGGATGTAACACAGATTTCCCCTTTGACCAACTCAGCACCACAGGTCTGCTGAATTGATGTGTGGATGCTGACAACACAACACCAGGAGATCAAAGGAACCCTGTGGGGCTGTCTTGCGCTTCATAGAGGCTCAGTTCGCATAACATCAACACACTGACTGACTGAGCTAATGGAGCCTACATATGACAAGGAGAGGCAGGAGGGATGATTGAGTGAGAACAGGTATAGAGTACTCAGCTGTGTGTGCACATGCGTCTACATGTGTTCTCTGTCATTCTTATAAGAATGAGTGCTCTCTATCCACAATATCAGAAGCTTGCTTTGGTGATAGAAATACAGTATAAGATAATAGAGCAGGAAAGTGCTATCGTGTAGCTATCATCGAGCTCTAGCCTTGACTGTGTCTAATCATCACCAGCAGAGAGTTACCCGTGGCCTGGCCCTGGGTCACTCTACCGTTCCTGTAGTTCCCCCTTATCGACCCGCTGGTCTCCCTTGCCTCTGTGGTCCTCTTGGGGATAATAGGTGGATAGCACCCTCTGTGGAACTACTAACACAGTCTCTCTCTCTCTCTCTCTCTCTCTCTCTCTCTCTCTCTCTCTCTCTCTCTCTCTCTCTCTCTCTCTCACACACACACACACACACACACACACACTCTCTGGGATGTGGCATCTGCTGTCAGAGCCTGTGCCTGATCAATAAGAGGCACTGAGGGAGGCTAGCTGTCACTCACACAGTGTGACATCAGCTGAGGAGGGGGTAAGGCCTGCGATACCCTAGCAGCGTCTGGAACAGGGACAGTGTAGGACAGCACACTGCAGTCCCTTAGGGCCCCACCAACTTCACCGATACTATAGGTCACACACACACAACTTACTCATTGAGAATTTCACATTCACAAAAAAAAGTTACATTTTGAAATGATGTCACACACAGACATGGTCACATTAATAAACACTATTCTGCTACATCAATACTGTTAGCTTTAACATTTTTATTTTGCATATACAGATAGAAACAGAATATATATACTGTACCGTGGCAATAAAAAGTATGTGAACCCTTTGGAATTAACCTGGATTTCTGCATAAATTGGTCATCAAAATTGATCTGATATTCATCTAAGTCACAACAATAGATAAACATAGTGTGCTTAAACTAATAACACACTAATTATTGTATTTTTCTTGTATATATTGAATACATAATTTAAGCATTCACAGTGTAGGTTGGAAAAAGAATGTGAACCCCTAGGCTAATGACCTCTCCAAAAGCTAATTGGAGTCAGGAGTCAGCTAACCTGGAGTCCAATCAATGAGACAAGATCGGAGATGTTGGTTAGAGCTGCCTTGCCCTATAAAAACACACACAAAATTTGAGTTTGCTATTCACAAGAATCATTGCCTGATGTGAACCATGCCTTGAACAAAAGAGATCTCAGAAGACCTAAGATTAAGAAATGTTGACTTGCATAAAGCTGGAAAGGGTTACAAAAGTATCTCTAAAAGCCTTGATGTTCATCAGTCCACGGTAAGACAAATTGTCTATAAATGGAGAAAGTTCAGCACTGTTGCTACTATCCCGAGGAGTGGCCGTCCTGCAAAGATGACTGCAAGAGCACAGCGCAGAATGCTCAATGAGGTTAAGAAGAATCCTAGTGTCAGCTAAAGACTTACAGAAATCTCTGGAACATGCTAACATCTCCGTTGACGAGTCTACGATACATAAAACACTAAACAAGAATGGTGTTCATGGGAGGACACCACGGAAGAAGAAAGGGGTTCACATGTCCAAAAAAAACATTGCTGCACGTCTGAAGTTTGCAAAAGAGCACCTGGATTTCCAGTAGTGGCAAAATATTCTGTGGATAGATGAAACTACAGTTGAGTTGTTTGGAAGGAACACACAACACTATGTGTGGAGAAAGAAAGGCACAGCACACCAACATCAAAACCTCATCCCAACTGTAAAGTATGGTGGAGGGAGCATCATGGTTTAGGGCTGCTTTGCTGCCTCAGGCCTTGGACAGCTTGCTATCATCAATGGAAAAAGGAATTCCCAAGTTTATCAAGACATTTTGCAGGAGAATGTTAGGCTATCTGTCCGCCAATTGAAGCTCAAAAGAAGTTGGGTGACGCAAAAGGACCACGACCCAAAACACAGAAGTAAATCAACAACAGAATGGCTTCAACAGAAGAAGATACGCCTTCTGGAGTGTCCCAGTTAGAGTCTTGATCTCAACCTGATTGAGATGCTGTGGCATGACCTCAAGAGAGCAGTTCACACCAGACATCCCAAGAATATTGCTGAACTGAAACAGTTTTGTAAAGATGAATGGTCCAAAATTCCTCCTGACACTTGTGCAAGTCTGATCCGCCACTACAGAAAACATTTAGTTGAGGTTATTGCTGACAAAGGAGGGTACTTTTTCCACCCTGCACTGTGAATGTTAACATGGTGTGTTCAGTAAAGACATGAAAACATATACCGTAGTTGTTTGTGTGTTATTAGTTTAAGCAGACTGTTTGTCTATTGTTGTGACCTAGATGAAGATCAGAACAAATGTTATGACCAATTTATGCAGAGATCCAAGTATTTCCAAAGGGTTCACATACTTTTTCTTGCTACTGTATATACAAAAGTATGTGGACACCCCTTCAAATTAGTGGATTAGGCTATTTCAGTCACACTCACGCTGACAGGTGCATAAAATCGAGCACACAGCCATGCAATCTCCATAGACAAACACTGGCTGTAGAATGGCCTTACTGAAAAGCTCTGTGACTTTCAACATGGCAACATCAAAGGATGCCACCTTTCCAACAAGTCAGTTCGTAAAATTTCTGCCCTGCTAGAGTTGCCCCAGTCAACTGTAAGTGCTGTTATTGTGAAGTGGAAACGTCTCGTAGCAACAACAGCTCAGCCGCGAAGTGGTAGGCCACACAAGCTCACAGAACGGGTACCGTCGAGTGCTGAAGCGTGTAGCAACACTCACTACCGAGTTCCAAACTGCCTATGGAAGCAAAATCAGCACATGACAATGCCCCCATGCACAAAGCGAGGTCCATACAACCCCATCAAACTCCTTCAGGATGAATTGGAACGCTGACTGCAAGCCAGGCCTAATCACCCAACATCTGTGCCCGACCTCACTAATGCTCTTGTGGCTGAATGGAAGCAAGTCCCCGCAGCAATGTTCCAACATCTAGTGGAAAGCCTTCCCAGGAGAGTGGAGGCTGTTATAGCAGCAAAGGGGGGACCAATTCCATATTAATGCCCACAATTTTGGAATGAGATGTCCACATACTTTTGGTCATGTAGTGTACATTATACATTCGAAAGGTACAGATAGCCGGATATTTTTTTTTAAACATCACAAATGTGTTTCTGTGAATCAATGACAGCCTCATGCTAAGCTAACACTCCAAGGCTGCGTTTACACATGGAGCCCAATTCTGACACGTTTTCTGCTAGTTGTTCTTTGACCAATCACATCAGATCTTTTCATATCAGATCTTTTTCAAAGCTGAGCTGATTGGTCAAAAGACCAATTAGTGAAAAAAAGATCTGCCTGTGTGTAGATGCAGCCAAATAGGAGACTATATATATAAATGACTTTACTTTACCACTACTGATTCTAAATCTCTGTAAAGTGGCAACTTATTCATTAAAAGGGCCATCATAGCCTACTACTGCTTGCTGAGCTGCTTGTTGATGAGGTTAAAGTGCTGCAACACTGCCACCCTGTGTCCGTCTGAAGTATTATACCCACTCAAGGCCAGTCACCATCAACACTGGCCAGAGGCAGTAAAGCGATTTGTAATGACAAATTCATCATTAACCTTAACATTTATGCTAGCCCTAACTCTGAACTAAGAAAAAATGCCAATGCATTTGTTGATCATTTCCGACAATAATCGACAATGTTGCCCTTTCTGTCAAGGTGCTCTAGTGCCTACAACAGCGTTTCCCAAACTCTGTCCTGGAGACCCCAAGAGGTGCCCTAGCACTACACAGCTGATTAAAATAATCAACTCATTATCAAGCTTAGATTATTTGAATCAGCTGTGTAGTGCTAGGGGGAAAAACTATTTTGGAAACGCTGGCCTACAATGACAGACTCCTGGCCATTCTGTAAACTGGAGCTTCTGTCAGTAGGCCTCATAGAGAATTATAGAGGCCTCTAGTGGCCAAAAGGCAGTTTTAGCATAGGGAGCGCGTGGGGCATGGTCAACTGTGTGGGGATTCCTATGGGTTGTAGCCTCAATGGCGCTCCCCATGCTGTCACAGGCGCGATAATGCAGGGTTCCCCAACTAGTGGCTGGCCCACGGGTGGTTTTACTGATTTTTAGCAAAGAAATAATCATATTTGCATTTTCATTGTTGTACATAAAAGACAGATCTGTTCCCAAGTATTCCCATGCATAATAGAGAGACACGTGATCGTATATGTTTTAGTCAAATATTATATCTGTTTGGGGTTCTTGCGGTCAATTTACAGTCTACAAATTATTTGTAATTATGTTCCGGCCCCCAACCATCCACAGCAAAATCAGCACGCAGCTGAATCTAGTTGATGATCCCTGCTATAAAGGCACAGATATAAAGATGAGTCCTCTATCTAGCTCTATGGCAGGCCAAAATTATTGATGGGTCAGATCTGTGGTGAATGGTGGTATACGCTCTGTTGCTCTGTCTTATATAACACCTGAATCCATGTTTATCACAGTGGAAAAATTATTGATGGACGTTGTTGATGATTTTAAAATTATGTCAATAGGCTTTCAGCACCCTTAAGTCTTCATCTGTCCATTTATCAATAGTTATCAAACTTATCGGTGAAATATTTCACAAGTTTCTGATCCATCTAACTGCCATTGTTTTGAATTGTCATCTTGACTTCCAGATTTTTCCCACTCTAGCCTCGCTTTCGATTATGACCAAATCCAATATGTCCGACAGCTACAGACAGAAGTGACTTTATGTAGCAAGTTAGGAGAACTAACGCAGCAGGTTATGAGAATTAACGTAGCAGGTTAGGATAATCAGGTTGGGGTTAGGAAAAGGGTTAGGGTCAGCTAAAATGCTTCAGTTGTCCCTGACTTAACTAGAACATGCAACTTTTGGCCAGATGTACTCCATCCAGACACAACCCTGACTGAAGCCTAATATCATTAGCAACAATGTTCTTAACCTTTCACCTTTGGAGGGAAAGTATAACTAATTTAAAGTGTTACCTTATTTATTTTATTTTAGTTCCTCATTCTGAAGTCCAGGATTATGATGAAAACTGAGTCTGGGCAGTTCTCAACCCCAACAGGGGGAGACATATCCCACTAAAAACGTGTGTCCTGTACATGAGCTGAGGGCTACAGAAAGCAACTTCACTTCCTGATCAAGGCTGCATGTCAACAGTCTTAAATTGACTCTCCTAATTTCCTCTCCCCAAGACCTGGACAGGTGAAGAGAGAAGGCATCCAGCACATTTCTTTCACCCATCCTGTGTTTTCAGATCAGTGCAGATAGTAAGAGGAGAGCAAATAAGGAAACATCTGTAATATCAATTCCTTGAACCAACAGAGACTGTGGACAATGGTCAGATGATACTGTATTTATCCAGAATGGTTTACGTGTATATTTGTTAACATACGCCCTCCATGTCCGAAGAATAATCAGTGTGGGACAGACAGCAGCGATTCCCACAGTCCTCCTCTGCTCCCTCAAGGAAGAAAACTCTTCAGCTGGTCTGTTAGGGTGTGTGTGTGTGTGTGTGTGTGTGTGTGTGTGTGTGTGTGTGTGTGTGTGTGTGTGTGTGTGTGTTTCTGTTCTCGCACATGCATGAAAAAATCTTCTCTGCGCCTTCTCTGGAAAAGAATGAGGAGAGAGAGGAGAGGGGGAAGGGAGGAGGAGGGGGAGTGCAGCATGATCTTTCCTTCCTCTGGGGCCTCAGCGGTCCCCAAACAGGCAACCCCGGGCCCTCTGCGGAGCAGCTGTCAGACCCCGTGTCCTGGCTTTTCCAGCCTGGACTGTGGGAAAGTCGGCCTCCTTCTCATCCTGCTTCCTGACGGGACGCTAAATATACCCAGGCCTTTTGTTCCCCACACTTCCCAAAATACGCCACCACCACCACCACTGACATCAAACATGTTCTTTCAGTGTTCCTCCCACCAGCCTTCGATGCTGACGCTCTTCCCTGGCTGGCGCAGAGGACTGTTTTCCTGTATGGAGAGAGAAGAGGAAAGGAGAGGACAGGAGAGGAGAAGGGAGGGAGGGGAGGGGAGAGGACAGGACAGGAGGAGAGGAGAGGAGTGGAGAAGAGAGGGGAGGTCTGTGGGGTTGGGGGGGTTAATGGGGTAGAGCGGTGGGGTAGGATACTGAGGAATGGAGTGGCTAGTTGAGTTGGAAACCGAGAGCAATGAGGACCTGGTGAATTGAAGTGAGAATTGAGTTCTGATATGGACTAAGATTTCTCAAGTGCACACCACTTAGCATTTGCATTAATGACGAATGAATAATCCAAAGACATTCTAAATCAACACGGCTGGGTGAGCTCAGTGGTATTTACCTTATTAATGATTGGGATTTTGACCTGGTTGACTGCTATGTCCGTCTTGTTAAGATTATGTTGGTCTACATGACCTTTCTGTGGGTCAGGACATGTAGGCCGGTTACAGACAGATTCCCTTGGGTTAGAGTTACGCACTGGCTTCAAGCTAGAAACACACACATACCATTACACAAACAAACACACACAAACACATAGACATAGCACGTACGCACGCATGCGCACACACACCATTATACAAGCACACACATACGCACACCATTATACAGTACAAAAACACACACACACCATTTTATGAGCACCCACACACTCACATGAGTGCACAAATAACCACATTTCCTCTTCCATTTTCCTTTCTTCCCACTTGCCATAACTGGGCCACTGAACTGAGCATAGAACAGAGAAATGGAGGAGAGGAGGGGTTGAGCGGAAGAGAGGAGAGGACCATGGGATTATAGTAAAGGAGAAATGACTAAATTATTTACTCTAACCCTTCTTCTGGGTGGTCCGAGAATCTCAAACATTACAGACAAGTGAGTGTCTATGAGAGGGAGAGAGAGAGAGAGAGAGAGAGAGAGAGAGAGAGAGAGAGAGAGAGAGAGAGAGAGAGAGAGAGAGAGAGAGAGAGAGAGAGAGAGAGAGAGAGAGAGAGAGAGAGAGAGAGATGTGATGCTGCTTGGTGGACATCATCTAAGACATCATTCAGTCATTCAGTAATTTGATCCGGCTCCCTGAGTTATCAACTTCTATTGTATCTCTACCGGACCTTTCTGCCTCCTTCCCTTCTCCCAGAGATGACTGGGTCCATTCAGATAAACCCCTCTATATGTCAGTGGTCTGTTTCACCTCAAATAGCCCATATCCATCTCCTTCTCTGTCTCTCCCATTCACAGAATAAAGGATGCTGACTGAGTCTTCTGATGAGTAACAGTCTGGGGTTCTGGTGACTAAACCCCAGTCATACGCACGCATGCACTCATTTTAAATACTTTATTTGAATCCATCAATTCAATTTTATATTAAAAAAGGATCCAAATATTTCAAAGGTCCCTGTATGTATAGACATTCAAGGGGACAGGGGAATGGAAGCTTATTGAGTGCAGTAGGGAGTAGCACTTGAAAGGAAGCTTGTCTATCTATGGAAAAGGGGGATACCTAGTCAGTTGTACAACTGAATGCCTTCAGCCACATTTAACCCAGTCCCTCTGAATCAGAGAGGTGCAGGAGGCTGCCTTAATCAACATCTACAGCACCCAGGTAACAGTGGGTTAACTGTGTTGCTCAGGGGTAGAAGGACAGATTTTTACCTTGTCAGCTCAGGGATTTGATCCAGCAACCTTTCAGTTACCAGCCCAACACTCTAACCACTAGGCTACCCGGGTAACAGGGTTGACATGTTTTGCTCGACCAGCTCAGTTTTCCACCACAAAACACCAGAAAATGGTCAAAAAGATTAAAACCAGCTCACCTGCTTATACTCTATGATTTGACCATATAGATGTTCAATGTTTAAAAACATAAAAAAGGAATAGTTTCGTCATATTAAAACAAGAGCTCAGTTCACGTAACAGGGTTGACCTTAAAATGACGTAAATGAATCACTAATCACATGAAATAAATAATAATCGTCAGAAATGACTTTGTCAAAGAAACAAAATAACTAGGACTTTACAATGACTTTACAATTCTAAAAGTGACACAGGGGTGATGGAGGGATGTCAAAATGCTGAATTTGGGCACTTTGGAAAGCCTTAATTCATATAAAAAACAGATGTATTGAATTCTCAATTTGGTCTATATTAAAGGGCACTTAATTTAATATAACAGGCTTTTAAAATTGGTGCACCATTTCTACTTAAAATGTTAACGAATCGCAAAAGGCACTCTTTTTGTGGAACGACCCAGCAGCATTTCCTGTTCCCAGCCTACAAACCACACAGGATTAGAGATCACACAGAAACACACATTCTTATAAATGTACAAAAATGCACAAATACCCACCCCCACGCATACACACGCATACACACACACACACACACACACACACACACACACACACACACACACACACACACACACACACACACACACACACACACACACACACACACACACACACACACACACACACAGAGCAGAGTACAGCCCCTAATTGTGGACGAACAGAACACAATTCCACTGAACAACATGAACATCTGGGTATCTCATAACGTCTCGGGCCTCCAGATAGGCCACCAGTCCAGATAGAGGCCAGGTCCCAGGGAGATGGCAGCAGGCCAGGGACTAAGCAAAACAAACTGGTTCAGAAATACTGCAGGGACCCTCAGAGGACAAGACCCAAGATCAGCTCTATCACTGTGAGAATCATCCCTCTCCCAGCTAGCTCTCCCTCTCCCTACCCTATTAGACCTGGGTTCAAATAGTAGTTGTTTTCTTTCAAATTACTTAAAGCATTTGATTGAGGCTGCCCAGAGTGGGCAGATGGGCAGGGTTTGCGTTTTTGGGATTATTCCATTTGTTCCATTGCGCCAGGAAAGCTTGATCAAACAGATAAAGTATGTGAAAGAAAACAAATATTAGTTAAACACAGGTCTGATCAACAAGCTCTCACATTCTCATGTCAGAATTAGACATTCATTCATGTTTCTCAAATGTCAAATTTCGACGTTGTTCCAAACGTCAAATGTGTTTATGGTTAAGTTTAGGCATTAACTCTGAATGGTTAAGGTAAGGGTTAAAGTTTGGGATAGGCTTAAAACAACAACAACAAAAACTTTATATCATGATTCAAACATGAAACCTTCTGCACCAGAGGCAGTTGCTTACATCCATCCATTAGCAAACCTGAAACCTACATGAAGGTAACAAGCGCTCACTGTTGCCACTAGGTGGCCATTTTTTTACGTAATCTTCTGACGTCCTCAAACATGGATGGACGTCTAATCCCAATTTGTATCAAGGGTGACCTGGCTGGGTCTGTTCCCTATCGCCTCGGCCACCACAGGCCTCCACAGGCCCCGACGACAGAGAACATTTTTTGGGTCTTAGTCAGGGAGGATATTGGAGAGACACAATCAAGAACATCTGTGAGGAGTCGATACACACAAAAACTTCCTCTCACTGTTAGAGAGACACACACACTAACACCACACACACCAATACACTAACGCCCTTTAACAGCAGTCCAGATTTACACCCTGTTCCAGTGAATTTCAGATATGATCCACAGTATATCATCCACATAGCCTGTGTGGCCTTTCTGCCTGACTCACGGAGCCCATCTGGGCACACACTCAGTACACTCACTGCTGGGGCTGGGGCTGTGACTATGGTGCCTACTCAATATACTTTGCGCTAGATAGATCTCCCTGTAACATACTGTAGGGCTGGGCAACTCACCATGAAGCATTTCATTATGGCACCCATTCAATACAATATACTGTAGAGCTGGTCCCGGTAAAATGTTACTAAGGTACCCACTCAATACAGTGTGGGACTGCACACTAAGGCAGCACCCACTCAATACAGCGCTGGGCTGGGGCCAGGATCTCTATGCGCTCCCTGTGGCAGTTCCACTGTGGAGAGGCCTGCCAGGCCAGGCAGCATGGATCCACAGGACAGATCTATGGAAAGAGCAGGATGGACCTCGATGCTGCTCATTGATTGACTGAGGGCACAGAGACAGGTGGTAGTGCATTATGGAGAGAGGGGTAGAGGAGTACTGTACTGTACTTTGATCTGCATAAAGAAAAGGTGTGTGTGTGTCTCTGTGTGTGTGTGTGTGTGTGTGTGTGTGTGTGTGTGTGTGTGTGTGTGTGTGTGTGTGTGTGTGTGTGTGTGTGTGTGTGTGTGTGTGTGTGTGTGTGTTCTCGCACATGAAAAATCATCTCTGGAAGAGAAGTGTGTTTGCGTGTTTACGAGAGAGAGAGAGAGAGGGGGAGAGGGAGAGAGTGAAATGATAGAGGAATACTATAGAGATGAAAAGAACAAGAGATATGAAGGATAGATGACAACAAGAGATAGGGGAGATAGAGAGATGATGGATAGAGGCCAGCAGAAAGAAAAGATGCAGAAATGGCATGAGTGATAAAACAGAAGGGAGTTGTGAATGGTGGAGCAGAAGAGAAAGAGACAGGGAGGGAGAGGGAGAGGTAGATAGGGGAGAGGAGAGTGGTGTTGTTATCCAGGCAGCAGGAAGTGTGTTAAACCTCTCTGCTGACCCCTGACCTCTGCAGTAGCGGTGCGTGGGTAAAATCACTGGGGAAGCCAAGCCAGGAAAAAATACATATTACAACCTATGTGTTGTGATAATTTCATTGTTTGCTCTACAGCCCATTAGTTCATACGTCACGTGATATTTAAGGCCAAGAAGACAACAGTCTCACGGTGGCAGAATAAATTCAACCACACATTTGTTTCATCACAAAACCAGATAGCAACATCTGTCTGGTGAAGTCCACAAAGTATATTGCATGTAACAAAAAGTTAAATGACCTACAGTATGGTCAAGTAAGTTAATGTTTCCGACATTTTCGAACTACTAAACTATTGATTTAGAACCACAGAGTTACCGCAAGATGCCTCCGCTATCCCAGTACCATTTCAACTTTAACGTTTCAACATCATCAAATCGTCTAACCCTATGTATACGGCTATCATGACGGTAACACTTGGCCAATAAAATGTTGCAACCTAAATATAATTTTACTTATACTAAACAAAAATATAAACACAACATGCAACAATTTCAAAGATTTGACTGAGTTACAGTTCATATAAGGAAATCAGTCAATTGAAATAAATTCATTAGGCCTTAATCTAAGGATTTGACATGACTGGGAATACAGATATGCATCTGTTGGTCACATATACCTTAAAAAAAAGTAGGGGCGTGGATCAGAAAACCAGTCAGTATCTGGTGTGACCACCATTTGCCTCATGCAGCGCGGCACATCTCCTTCACATAAAGTTGATCAGGCTGTTGATTGTGGCCTGTGGAATGTTGTCCCTCTCTTCTTCAATGGCTGTGCTAAGTTTCTGGATATTGGCGGGAACTGGAACACACTGTCGTACACATCGATCCTCAGCATCCCAAACATGCTCAATGGGTGACATGTCTGCTGCGTATGCAAGCCATGGAAGAACTGGGACATTTTCAGCTTCCAGGAATTGTGTACAGATCCTTGCAACATGGGGCTGTGCATTATCATGCTGAAACATGAGGTGATAAAGGCAGATTAATGGCACGACAATGGGCCTCAGGATCTCGTCAATTCAAAATGCCATCAGTAAAATACTATTGTGTTCGTTTTCCGTAGCTTATGCCTGCCCATACCATAACCCCACCGCCACCATGGGGCACTCTGTTCATAATGTTGACATCAGCAAACCACTTGCGCACACGACGCCATACACGTGGTCTGCAGTTGTGAGGCCAGTTGGACGTCCTGCCAAATTCTCTAAAACAACATTGGAGGTGGCTTATGGTAGAGAAATTAACATTACATTCTCTGGCAACAGCTCTGGTGTGTAAGGACAGACGCCGGGGACGAGAAGCAGGTACAGGGAGTGAACATTTCATGAATAACGGACATGAAACAGCACAGGAACAGAATACGGACAGCGTCTGGACAAGGGAAACGGAAACGACAATAATGCTGATACAGGGAACACACGGGGAAGCAGACAAAAATAGGGAGGAGATCAACAAATTAAAGGAGTTCAGGTGAGTCCAATGATGTTCTGCTGCGTATGATGGTGACCGGTGATGAAGTGCAGGTGCGTGTAACTATGGTGACAGGTGTGTGTAATGAAGGCAGTCTGGCGCCCTTGAGCACCAGAGAGGAAGAGCGGGAGAAGGTGTGACATGGTGGGCATTCCTGCAGTCAAGATGCCAAATGCACGCTCCCTCAAAACTTGAGACATCTGTGGCATTGGGTTGTTTGATAAAACTGCACATTTTAGAGTGGCCTTTTATTGTCCCAACACAAGGTGCACCTGTGTAATGATCATGCTGTTTATTCAGCTTCTTGATATGCCACACCTGTCAGGTGGATGGACAAAATGTGAACGAAATAAGCTTTTTGTGTGTATGGAACATTTCTGTGATCTTTTATTTTAGCTCATGAAACATGGGACCAACACTTTACATGTTGCGTTTATATTTTTGTTCAGTATGGTTGATTACATGCTTCAAATGGTGATGATCACTGATCATTCAATAGCTTATTTCCAGTTTCAGTGTTTTCATATGCCATCAAATTATACGGGTAAATAATATTTAACAGGTGTGCAAAACCTTTCAACTACCCACTGGGCACACACTGGTTGAACCAACATTGTTTCCACAGAACCAATTTGGAATAGATGTAGAATTGAAGTCTGTGCCCAGTGGGTAGGCTAAGTAATTTCAATGGCCTGAAAAGAAAGAAGCCTCACTAGCAGCTATTACTGAATGATGCATGTTTAGGATGCAAATCAAATAGGCTACACTTTGTCCAAACTCGGATTCATGCCACTTTGTCAACATGAACAGTTGGCCATTTTGCACGCCTCTCATCCCAGTGTTTCCCCCTTGTATACATAAAGTTAGGGACACATACACACAGTAACACATGGTGCAGCCAAGTGCCTGCACCATGAAAGGAAGGGAATGCAAATGTATTGTGCATGATTTTCAAGAGGCTTCAGTGTGAACAGGTGCAATGATAAACTGTCATCCCTGCTCTAGGTATGTGAACATCTTGTGTGATGTACCCAACCAGGTACAGCTACAGTGCCTTGCAAAAGTATTCATCGCCCTTGGCATTTTTCCTATTTTGTTGCATTACAACCTGTAATTTAAATTGATTTCATGTAATGGACATACACAATATAGTCCAAATTGGTGAAGTGAAATGAACAAAATTACTTGTTTCAAAAAATTTAAAATGGAAAAGTGGTGCGTGCATATGTATTCAGCCCCTTTGCTATGAAGCCCCTAAATAAGATTTGGTGCAACCAATTACCTTCAGAAGTCACATAATTAGTTAAATAAAGTCCACCTATGTGCAATCTAAGTGTCACATGATCTGTCACATGATCTCAGTATATATACACCTGTTCTGAAAGGCCCCAGAGTCCGCAACACCACTAAGCAAGGGGCACCACCAAGCAAGCGGCACCATGAAGACCAAGGAGCTCTTCAAACAGGTCAGGGACAAAGTTGAGGAGAAGTACAGATCAGAGTTGGGTTATAAAAAAATATCAGAAACTTTAAACATCCCACGGAGCACCATTAAATCCATTATTAAAAAATGGAAAGAATATGGAACCACAACAAACCTGCCAAGAGAGGGCCGCCCACCAAAACTCAAGGACCAGGCAAGGAGGGCATTCATCAGAGAGGCAACAAAGAGACCAAAGATAACCCTGAAGGAGCTCCAAAGATCCACAGCGGAGATACTTAAAGGAAAAATAAGCAAACACGTTTGGTGTTCGCCAAAAGGCATGTGGGAGACTCCCCAAACATATGGAAGAAGGTACTCTGGTCAGATGAGACTAAAATGTTGCTTTTGGCCATCAAGGAAATGCTATGTCTGGCGCAAACACAAGACCTCTCATCACCCCGATAACACCATCCCCACAGTGAAGCATGGTGGTGGCAGCATCATGCTGTGGGAATGTTTTTCATCGGCAGGGACTGGGAAACTGGTCAGAATTGAAGGAATGATGGATGGCGCTAAATACAGGGAAATTCTTGAGGGAAACCTGTTTCAGTCTTCCAGAGATTTGAGACTGGGACGGAGGTTCACCTTCCAGCAGGACAATGACCCTAAGAATCTGTGGTATGACTTAAACATTGCTGTACACGAGCGGAACCCATCCAACTTGAAGGAGCTGGAGCAGTTTTGCCTTGAAGAATGGGCAAAAATCCCAGTGGCTAGATGTGCCAAGCTTTGAGACATACCTCAAGAGACTTGCAATTGTGATTTCTGCAAAAGATGGCTCTACAAAGTCTTGACTTTGGGGGGTGAATAGTTATGCACGCTCAAGTTTTCTGTTTTTTGTCTTATTTCTTGTTTGTTTCACAATAAAAATATTTTGCATCTTCGAAGTGGTAGGCATGTTGTGTATATCAAATGATACAAACCCCCAAAAAATCTATTTTAATTCCAGGTTGTAAGGCAACAAAATAGGAAAAATGCCAAGGGGGTGAATACTTTTGCAAGCCACTGTAGACGGCTTAAAGCAGCTCTGGTTCTATGTTCATAACTAAAACTGATAACTATCTGCTTTGATGCGATGACAACCCACTGGAGAAAAAAAACTGGTTGAATCAACATTGTTTCCATGTCATTTCAACCCAAAAAATCAACATTGGACATCAATGTGGAAAAGTAATTGGATTTGTAAAAAGTAATCAACATAAGGGAATTTTGTCCTTTCTTCACCCAACTTTTAACCTAAATCCAATGGCAACTAGCTCTGACAGTCTCATGTCAGAATTAGACATTCAGGGCCTTCTGAGTGGCGCAGCTAAGGCACTACTGTACATTGCAGTGCTAGAGGCATTACTACAGATCTGGGTTCATTCCCGGGCTGTGCCACAACCGGCTGTGTCTGGGAGTCCCATAAGACGGCACACAATTGGCCCAGCATTGTCCGGGTTAGGGGAGGGTTTGGTCGGGGGGGTTTTACTTGGCTCATCGTGCCCAGGCAACTCTGTGGTGGGCCGGGTGCCTGCAGGCTGACCCCAGTCGCCAGTTGAATAGTGTTTCCTCTGACACATTGGTGCGGCTGGCTTCCAGGTTAAGATAGCGGGTTTTAAGGAGCGTGGTTAGGCGGGTCATGTTTCAGAGGATGCATAACTCCATCTTTGCCTCTCCTGAGCCCGTTGGGGATTTGCAGGGATGAGACAATATCAAAAAGGGGGGGGGAAATAAACAATTATTTAGATGTTCAACCATGTTTCTCAAACTTCAAATTTCGATCAGACTTAAAACCAAAAAAAAGAAAACGACTTTCTATCACTGGTTCGAACTTGCAAACTTTTGTAATCAGAGGCAGATGCTTACACCCATCCATAACACCCTAGAAAAACTGAAACCTACTTGAAGGTAACAGCACTCATTGTTGCCCATTGTGGCCAGTTTTTACGTCATCTCCTCAGACATGGATGAACGTCGAATACTGACTTGTATCACGGGTGACCTGGCTTTGTAAATCAAAACTAGAGGTTGAACTGACGTCTGTGCTAAGTGGGAATATGATCACCTGGAAATGAGCTAATTGCCAAGCTAGGGTAGATAGCTAAAGACATCCTCTGGAATGTAGATATAGAACAGCTAAGGTCATGAAGCAGAGCCAGAGTTCCTTCCTGTCTAGGTATTAGAGTGCATTGTTGCACCATATTTGCACCTTGAGTGGTTTTGCACGCCCATTACTGTTATTTGCCCTTATGATTCAGAGGCATATGAAAACACTGAAACTTCCTTTCATGGGCAACGATGAACCAGCTAATTAATATTAGCCTACTACATCTAGATACATATTGAACTTCCGTCCTTTCAGGCCAAGTGCACAATGTAGGAATTTATGGTTGGATCAGAATTGTTGTTATAATCATTGGCCAGTAGCCAACGGAGTATTAAGTAAAACCACAAATCCAAATCCCTATTCCAACCCATGGATAATTTAGGAAAGGAATAACTTTAGCTAGCTATCCACCGGAGGATAACAACACAAATAGATGCAACAATTCACGTTTTTTCGGACAATTACGTTTTTCTTTTGACATGATTGGTGTGAAGCCAAATCCAAACTGGCTTCCCTTGACACTTTTTTGGGTGCGCCAGGACCATTCACAGTTGAGCTCACTCGGTTTAGCTTAACACTGATTGGCTATTCCTTAAAGAAAATAATATCAAGGGATGCCAAATGCTTCACTTGTTATTGAATTCAATGCTAGCCGCGACAACAATGTCATACTTTTTTTGGCCAGACAGCATCAGATACATTGGCTACACATGCCATATTAAGACAGAGCGACGCTGTTTCGCTCGCTCGAATGCTTCTCCGGGGAGATACATTCAGCCACTTGCGAATTGAAGGAAAATTATGAAACACAAAGAGACGAAAGATTATTGTATACGTTGTTTTCATTTTTTCTTGGAAGTCTGGCTTCCCTTGGCATCCATGAATACACACCTCTGAGATACCATTCCCATCATCTCCTCCTCCAGCTGTCTGCACTCACACACACACACACACACACGCGCGCTGCACATGCACACCCGTACGCTCGCTCGCACGCACACGCACACGCACACACACGCACACGCACATGCACACACACGCACATGCACGCACACACACACACACACACACACACACACACACACACACACACACACACACACACACACACACACACACACACACACACACACACACACACACACACTGTCTCTTCTCTCTCTCTCTCTCTCAGTTCTCTGCCACAAACACATTTACTTCTCTTCCGTTTCTCAAATGCTATCATTTGGCATCCCAGTTAAAACAAATCTGTTTCTTTCCACACCTTTTCTCGCTCTGCTCCTCATTCCATCTCAATATAACTTTTCTGTTCCTACACAGCCTGTCTCCTTCGTTCCTTTCCATTAAATCAACTACCAAAGTTCTGAGAATTACCATAATTATTCATCCAAGTCATTATAATAATGATCATTACACTGATTTTACACTGGAATCTCCTCGCTGCAATTATCTATTATGTTCTGTATGTGTTATTTATCTAAAAACATTCTCCCTGTGATTCTACACACACACACACACACACACACACACACACACACACACACACACAGAGAGAGAGAGAGAGAGAGAGAGAGCGATAGAGAGAGGAGCATGTAAAAGGGAAGCTGAATCCTCTCCAGGGGTTGTGTCTCCTGATTACAGAAAGTACTGAATGAAATGAATAAGATAAACATCTGAGCTGCTGTAGAATATTTCCTGTGGATCTAATCACAGCACTGGCACAGAACAGAGGAGGGAGAGTTGGAGGGAGGGAGAACAGTTTAGAAAATCAGGAGTTAGAAAATCACCCATCTCTTCCACGCACACACAAGAGAGGGGGGAGGGATCCGCAGATGTGCAGCGACCTCTCTGCAGTTTAATCACTCCTCCCTTTCTCCCTCCTTTCTTCCCTCCAACCCTCCCCCCTCCCTCCCTGACACACATTCCACACACTCTAACTGCCAGCCACAGCAGAGAAGTCTCTTCCTCCCCCCAAACACACAGAGAGAGAGAGAGAGAGAGAGAGAGAGAGAGAGAGAGAGAGAGAGAGAAGAGTCTGCAAAGCGTATCCTGACTGATTCCCATGATATTAGGCTAATGGGGGGGGGCTGTGTTGAAGGGTCTGGTTAGCCACTATCACACCTAGAGTACTGTCCAGTTATATGGTCATCTGCAGCAAAGAAATATATTTTTTAAAAAGCACCAAATCCGTATGAATATTATCCAAATGCATCAGAATCTCTCATGGCTTCACGTTGAAAAATAATTACTATCCAGTCTTATGATTTCCATTAGGAATGTTATATTTAAAAAAACACAGTATTTTTCAGGCCAGTACATACTAGCAACACGCAAAACCACCAAACCAGACAGGCAAATTCAGGGCAGCTAAGACAACCCCAAGCCAAGGACAAATCGCCTTAATTCTACAGTTTTATGTAGAGCCATAGCTGAATGGAACTCTTTACCAAGTAAATCCACCTTCAAGAAAAAAATAAAAGAACATGCGATAGACCATATGACTGGAAAGGAATAGAAAGCATCAACTGAATGTTAACTGTGTTTCCTGTCAAGTATTTTAATTGTCTGTATTATCTACTTGTTGAATGTTTGCGAAGTCTTGATTTGTGGCTGTTTGTAATGTCTTGTTAATTGGTGTTGGACCCCAGGAAGAATAGCTAGCGTTACGGCATTAGCTAATGGGGATCCTAATAAAAATGACATAAATTACACTGAGGCCTATCCTTCAGCCCCATTTCATTGCCTATTTGAGAAAATGATCCAGTCATTCTGGATGACTCCCATGTCTGAAGCACTTCTCAGGGACACTGAGGGGAAGAAGGTCTGGCATGGCCATGAGAACAGACGTGAATGAGAAAGATATGGTTTCCTCACTTGGCAGTACTATTATAGTGGAGGAGAGTAGCCTTATCAAAATGGAATGTTTCCGAGTGTCTTCCCTCTCTTCTCCCCTCCTCCCTCTCTCCTCTCTGCACCCTCTGGGTCCTCTCTGGTGCCTGCCCCTCCACGACACCTCCACCTGTCAACAGCTCCAGGCTGCAGCCCTGAAGCTGACACACCCACACGCCCATGCCGCCAGGCACAGGAGCCTGGAGGTCCAGAGCAGCGGGTCGGAGGGCTGGTGTGGAAGCTAGAGGGTTATTCCGTTCAATTCAATTTCCTATACATTATTTGTCCCCAGGGTGCAATTGAGCTGGTCTGAGAGTCAAAAACCAACAAGAATCAACAATAAAAGACTACTTTTACTCAATACGTACTTTACAATAAGTGAATGGGCCTGAATGAACGGACATCAATTAAAGGGATAGTATACATATTATTTTTTTAATATAAGCAATATTGTATACATAAAGAAGTGCAGTCACAACCGATACAGGTAGTGTGTATGTCCATCCTAGAAGCTCCATCCACATGCCAGGTTCAGGAGTGACAAACAGGGTCTCTCTCCAACACACACATAAGGCTGAGCTATCGTCCACTGCCTGCTCTCCTCTAATAACCTGTTAGATAGCTGCTAACTGCACGCAGGCACGCACGCACACACCACACACACACACACACACACACACACACACACACACACACACACACACACACACACACACACACACACACACACACACACACACACACACACACACACACACACACACACACACACACACACTGGTTTAGTCTTCTAAGCAAACAGAGGCAGTGAATGTTCTGTTTGGGCTCCAGAAATGCATTCTTTGTGTCTGACAGCTGTATGGAGATTTGACAGACAGGTGCTTTTGTTCCTCTGTGGCTTTGAGACTGACTCCCTGGGCATCCAGGACAGTGCCTGTATAGAAACAACAAGGGCCACATAGAAGATGCACAATGCAGACGGGGTAGGGGGTCGGGCAGGGAGCAGAACGCCCCTGACCCCTAACGCCTACTCCTTTAACACAGAGGTCAAAGGTTAAGGATGGAAGTAGCATCACTCATGAGCTTGTCTCCTTACTGGCAGAGCAGAAGAGGAGAGGATGACAGATCCCAGGGGAAGCTGGTCTGAGGTTGTAGGCTATAAGGTTGTGGAAGTACAGCCATAGGAGAGAATGAAGGATGTTATCAGAGGAAGGTACACTTTTCATGACACCGATCTTATATTTGAGAATTGTCTATTGTGTGCTTTGGTGTAATTGTGTGTGATATGAATGTTGGTTTCAATGTGTAAAACAAATTATCTTTACATTAATGAATGTCTTTCTTTCCATCTAAATACAGCATGCTGTTTTACAATATAAATGACCAGTAAGCAGTACATTACTGCTTTTTCTAGTGGATTATTACAGCTGTTAGCCATTGCTGTATTTGTGATATCTTTCTGGATGAAACTGGACAGTCTAGAGTAGAGAGGAGCATGTGTCTGCTTGACCAGTGTCATTTGGGTAGTCTCAATCTAATACAGTAGAAATACACAAATGGTAAAAGTGGGACAGAGGTAAGCGCTTTGAATAGAAACATCTCTACATTATTTATCTCCATCAAAACATCAAAAACGGTGTATGTGGTGGGGTTACTATCCTCAAAAGGATTGTAAAACAAGGAAAATTGTGGGGACATTTCAGTGGGGACATTTCACCGGTCCCCACAAGGAAAAAGCCTATTTAGGTTTAGGGGTTAGGTTAAGGATTAGGGTTAGAATTAGGGTTAGTGGTTAGGGTTAGGTTTGGGGTTTAGGGTTAAGATTAGGGTAAGGGGTTAGGGAAAATAGGATTTTGAATGGGAATCAATTGTTTGGTCCCCACAAGGATAGTAAAACATCCGTCCGTCCGTCCGTGCGTGCGTGCGTGAGTGAGTGAGTGAGTGAGTGAGTGAGTGAGTGAGTGAGTGAGTGAGTGGCTCCAGGGGAATGCAGGCAGGTGGAAGATGCTAAAGTCTGCTTTAATGCATTTCTATTTGTCATGATGAGCAGAAAGGAAGTGTTTTTCTCAAGTGCATGCATACTAACACACACACAAGTATTCACTCCTATAAGAAGCCATTAGTGTGAGCTGGCCTTGATGACTTATTTATGGGGCCATCAGAGTGACGTGAGGGAGTGGAGTGAAGAACCACAGACAAAGACCTGCTCCCCCTGACCATACAGTTTGGTCCATACAGCACATGCACACACACACACTCCTTTTCTGCACGGCAAATTGGTCGGTTGAGGAAAGGCCTCATAAGTATTTTGAACTAACAGGATATGGATATGATTACTGCTCTGTTCATCCACCCTGACAGTCTACAAGGGTTAGCACAGTGTGAGCATCTAACGCACACACACACACACACACACACACACACACACACACACACACACACACACACACACACACACACACACACACCAAAGAAGAGGCAGCGAAATGCAGGCCGTTTGGAAACACCTTTTATTGGTTATCTTTAGCCATGAGGCTGCAGCCGTCACACGAGAGAAACCAAACCAAAAAGCCAACAAGAGTCATCATCATCCTCGCAACATCCACCGTTAAATAAATACTTTTCTCTCATCGCAACCATTAAATAAATATCTGTGACGCATCTGTAATATCAGCAACGGAAAAGAAATATGTGTGAAATGTATATTTAATATATATAATATATTCATTTTGATAAATTTCTATGTGTCCATATATTCTCCTTAAATTCTTTTACAACATACAAGATGCCAATTGTACCAAAGCAATACTTACTAACACGACATGGGGAAGTTTAGTGGTTAACCTGTAGCCTGCATACAGCACCCTAGAGGGTTAGTTGTTATTCTGTAGAAATGCATGTACTGTACAGTACAGTACCTACACACTGAGCCCTTCCACTGAACATCGGACCACCTGGGAGAGCTCTACACGGGATGGACTGTGGAGGAGAGACCATTAACCTGAGCCTTGCACAGTGGCCGTGAAGTGTGCGCGTGAGTGTGTATTTGTGTGTGTCTGAATGTGTGTGTGTGAAATGAATCACAGAGGAGATAGTTAAGTTGAGGTACAAATAACAGGTTTGGCCTATGGTCAGTGAGCTTCTCCTCCACAGTGAAAAACCTCTAAAACGGTTAGAAGTATTGACCAAGTCTGTGACTCAAAGTAAATGTTCAATATAATAGAAAATAATCATAGAAACATTGATCATAATAAAAAGGGAACAAAACAAGGAATAAACGTACACACATGTATAGGATAACAGTCAGTATGTACATACAAAAATATAGCAAAGCAACTTTAACAACTCGGATGAGTGTGTATGTGTGTAGGTGAATAAACGCGCAGACACACATTACATACAGTACAAGCACACACACACAGACATGCTTGACATGGCGTGTTACTTTTCACATCCCGGTTTTGGATATCAGTGCATAAGACAACCAGACCTCCCAGACTCAGTCCCTCCCTATCCCTTTATCCCTCCATCCCTCCCCACCTGTTCTTCACCTCTCCATGTTGCTTTGTTATGACCTCACTCATTAACATCAGTCTTCCTATCCTCCAGCCCCTTGTCCACAATCTCCTCTGTCCCTTCCTTTTCTCCTTCCTCCACTTCCACAGATCTCTCCCACGCTCTCTTTTTCTCCGTTTCATCTTCCACACACACCTCCCTCCATCCCTCCCTCTTTCCCCATTAGAAGCTAATTGCCTCCTGATCAACTCAGAGGAGGAGGACTGGAACCTATTAGTTCATTGAGTGGGTGGGTATGTGACTAGGGGTCGGTGGGTGGGCCTGCCTGGGGTTTATCAAACTGGCCAGAGGAATCTGTCAAGAAGAGAAAAGCCTTGTCAAAGTATATACTGTATGTCGTTGCAAAATGTCTAATGTGTTGTGGACGAAGTGGTAAGGTTTGAGGACAGATCTGTAAAAAAGTGATATTTCTTATCTGGCTTCCTGTCCTAACTCCTGTGATGTCCCTCTGTATTTGGACTGTGGGGTAGCTCTGTCTCTTTGGTCCCT
Source organism: Salmo trutta (assembly GCF_901001165.1). Classification (NCBI taxonomy): domain Eukaryota; kingdom Metazoa; phylum Chordata; class Actinopteri; order Salmoniformes; family Salmonidae; genus Salmo; species Salmo trutta. The sequence continues at coordinate 37,978,430 of NC_042971.1, read as the reverse complement.
TTGCACGGTGGACAGCAGCAGTTACTGAGGGAGGCTAAGGGATGGGTAGACTAGAGGTAGCGGGTAAGGAGGGGTGAGGCGGGGGAGATGAAGGCGGTGAGGGGTCGGGGAAGGCTGGCGTCAGCCTGCCGTGGAGAAGAAACCTGACCAGACTCTGGGTCCTCTGAAGTAGCTGCGCTAAAAATAAAACAGGAGGCTTCTGCTGACAGCAAACACCGACAGGCCAGACACACACTGCTGCAGGAAGGGGACACACACACACACACACACACACACACACACACACACACACACACACACACACACACACACACACACACACACACACACACACACACACACACATATATACTGTACATACACAGGCAAGAACACACACTAACATACACAGACCCACATACACGTAACCATTAGTGTACATACACAAACATGCGAGTGCATGCACACACACACGTATACACAGACACACATGCCTACACACACCACCTGGTCATAACGGAGCCCCCCCCCCCCCCCCCCCCAGGTTAGTCTGTTCGTATGACAGACAGCTGGGGAACACTACAGACAATCCATATCAAATGTGCTTAATCACTTTAGATTCACCTGGTACATCATGGTCCGTTTTTGGTGTGTCAAACAGTAATACATTTTTCTATTTCAGAGTTTTGTTCCACCATTAGGATAGGGTCTTTGCATCAGCCTCAGACAAAATGTCAGTCATTGACACATCTTGTATGTCCATTCAGCTGGTCGGCTCCAGGATGCCTCTTCAGAGCGGCAGGGAGGGAGGGAGGGGATGGAAGGAGGCACACCCTGCAGACTCCCTGTAGACCACCCAGTCTCTGTCTATCTCATGCCTGGGATATACATTTGCCAGAGACTCCTTTTATTAATGGCTGTGTTGAGATTTGTTCTAGTAGCTTACTCACTGTACTCAGAGTCACACATGGTCTGCTCTCTCTGTCTCTCTCTCTACCTCACTGAGGAGGAAGTCCAATAAATAATAAATAGGTCAAGTCTAACAGAGCGAACCCCACTCCATCACACAGCACAGTGAGGAACCCCAGTCCATCACACAGCACAGTGAGGAACCCCAGTCCATCACACAGCACAGTGAGGAACCCCAGTCCATCACACAGCACAGTGAGGAACCCCAGTCCATCACACAGCACAGTGAGGAACCCCAGTCCCTCACACAGCACAGTGAGGAACCCCAGTCCATCACACAGCACAGTGAGGAACCCCAGTCCATCACACAGTACAGTGAGGAACCCCAGTCCATCACACAGCACAGTGAGGAACCCCAGTCCATCACACAGCACAGTGAGGAACCCCAGTCCACCACACAGCACAGTGAGGAACCCCAGTCCATCACACAGCACAGTGAGGAACCCCAGTCCATCACACAGCACAGTGAGGAACCCCAGTCCATCACACAGCACAGTGAGGAACCCCAGTCCATCACACAGTACAGTGAGGAACCCCAGTCCATCACACAGCACAGTGAGGAACCCCAGTCCATCACACAGCACAGTGAGGAACCCCAGTCCATCACACAGCACAGTGAGGAACCACAGTCCATCACACAGCACAGTGAGGAACCCCAGTCCATCACACAGCACAGTGAGGAACCCCAGTCCATCACACAGCACAGTGAGGAACCCCAGTCCATCACACAGCACAGTGAGGAACCCCAGTCCATCACACAGCACAGTGAGGAACCCCAGTCCATCACACAGCACAGTGAGGAACCCCAGTCCATCCCACAGCACAGTGAGGAACCCCAGTCCATCCCACAGAGCAGAGCCACAGTATGTACGCTATGCTGGCCCACAAAGTAAGAGGAAGGTAGAGGCAGTATGCCCACACAGTAACACAGTAAGGTTAAGGTTGGCAGTCAGTTCAGCAAAAAGCACCAGGTGGTTTTCAGGTTTCGGCTCAAGTCTCCACATGTACAGTACAGTACAGTTACAGTGACAGTAAAGCTTTTGGTCATTTCTCCTCAGGCAGGAGGAGAAGTATGGAAGGTACGTAAGGTGAAAGGTCACGGTAGGTAGGTCACGGATGGGTGGGGGGGGGGGTGATGGCGTTGTCACGGCAACAGTGTTTGTTGTAATGGTAATGTTGTCACTGAGACTGCGTTGTCTAGGCGATGGCTGACTCCCGCTGCAGCCCTGTCATACAGGCTTTTCCAGGGACTTGCTGCAGAAGGGGGTGTGCCCAGGGTTGGGGTTGGAGGTGGATATCTTGCGGCACACGGTGTTGGTGTTGCTGCAGCGGCAGCCGGGGCGGGTGGCTCGGTCGTGGGCCCGCTGGCACAGGGCGAGGCACAGCCTGGCAGGTGGGTAGCAGCAGAGACAGGGAAGGCACAGCGCCAGAAGGCCCATGGTGCCCCAGCGGGTGCAGGCGTGGGCGGATGTGCAGGCGCAGGGCCGGTCAGCACAGTTGTCCTCGTCATCCTGAGCGGAGCAGTGATAGAAAAGGCCCTTAACGCAGCACAGACAGGTGCCATACTCCACAGCACTCTGAGCAGAGCAAAGGCAGCGCTGCCCACAGGCCCAGCAGGACGGCAGGCTCCGCGGGGCGCAGCACTCCTGACACTTACACCTCCCACAGAGCTCACAGATAAACAGGTGCAAGCCCAGGTCCTCTCCCTCCACCAGGCCTTTACCCAGAGAAGCCTCAGGCTTTAGTTCTCCTTTAGGCTGGGAGCGCACCACCGAGGCCAGGCCAGAGTGGGAGGGCGTCAGGCCCACCAGGAGTCTCTGGTCGGAGGCAGTGCTGGTCCGGGACATGGCTGAACTGGTAGTACTGGAGCGACTCAGATGGGCAAGGTGGGCGTGTTGCTGCTGGCTCTGGCTCCGGGGGAGAGGGTACCCCTGAGGGTAACCATGAGAGTAACCTTGAGGAGGGTATCCGTGGGTGATGGGGTAGCGGTCATCATGGGCGTAGAAGAAGCTGGACTGGGAGGCATGGTCCAGGGTCACAGGGCGCTCCACATAGTCGTTGTTGGCGCGGATGGAGCGGATCTGGTCCAGGGAGAGGACAGGCACCTGCTGGAGGTCCAGCCCATCAACGTCCCTCCTGACTGGTGGAGGGCCATGACCCGGGAGAGGGTCCATCCTGGTCCTGGGAGAAGGAGCACCAGGGAGGGTGTCGGGAATGGGGCGGGGGGCTCGCACCTCTCACGGCACATCAGAAAGACCTGGAATAGAAGAAGAGAGGCATTTTAGAACATTGTTACATTTTATTTCTTAGCAAATTAAATAAACGTATACTTCTTTACCCCTTAAAGACAACGCATGAACCAGCTCATTACTCTTTATTACCTTCTCTTTACCACCCACAACACATGAACCAGCTCATTACTCTTTATTACCTTCTCTTTACCACCCACAACACATGAACCAGCTCATTACTCTTTATTACCTTCTCTTTACCACCCGCAACACATGAACCAGCTCATTACTCTTTATTACCTTCTCTTTACCACCAACAACACATGAACCAGCTCATTACTCTTTATTACCTTCTCTTTACCACCCGCAACGCATGAACCAGCTCATTACTCTTTATTACCTTCTCTTTACCACCCGCAACGCATGAACCAGCTCATTACTCTTTATTACCTTCTCTTTACCACCCACAACACATGAACCAGCTCATTACTCTTTATTACCTTCTCTTTACCACCCGCAACACATGAACCAGCTCATTACTCTTTATTACCTTCTCTTTACCACCCGCAACGCATGAACCAGCTCATTACTCTTTATTACCTTCTCTTTACCACCCGCAACGCATGAACCAGCTCATTACTCTTTATTACCTTCTCTTTACCACCCACAACACATGAACCAGCTCATTACTCTTTATTACCTTCTCTTTACCACCCACAACACATCTGGGAAGCTGGAAATTAACATGTGCTACTTTCTAACAGCCAGCCTCAATATTTCACCTCCCTTGTTTGGTGATGGACATACAATACAGTGTACCTATACTGCAGCCAGGTAAACCAGGTAAACCTGGCCTGAGCACTGTGAGGGAGTTATATAAACTGGACATAAATAGTCCCAATATCCACATCCAAATGATTATCCACATCATCATGACCACTGAGATTCTCCAGTTCTGAGTGTATAACTATTATTAGCCAGCCAGGACCAAATGGACAAAGCCATTAGCCTGGCCTGTAATTTAGCATCTGTTCACTTACACAGCTCTCTGGCGCACGCACGCACGCACGCACGCACGCACGCACGCACGCACGCACGCACGCACGCACGCACGCACGCACACACACACACACACACACACACACACACACACACACACACACACACACACACACACACACACACACACACACACACACACACACACACACACACACACAGAGCTGCTGACTGCTGGAGAAGATTGGCATCGGATCCGCCTGTCTGCCCGTCCGAAGAGGTTGACACACAGACAAACAGCAATGGATTGTGGGAAAACATTGCAGTGTGCTAGTTGCTATGGGTGTCGCTGAGGTCCTAGGTTGTCATGGTCCTTTTGTTTTGTTTCAGCCTTATCCTCCACAAACAGGAACAACGTGGATGTTGGAATGTAGATGGAAAACATTAGCATCCTGGAACATGTCCGCTTGTTTCATTACAGTGACATACTGTAGTAGGGAACATTTCTGCGTTGTGTGGATAAAGTTTTTCCCTATTCAATTCTAATAATACAGTATGTGAGTTTTAGTGAAGATGTTGCACCTACAAAAAATAACCAGTGAAATATCTGTTATAACCCCTACATCTAAGGACAACAGATTCAGCAGGATCTTCTGGTATGTGTTCAACAGACTATTATTATGTGTGGAATTCAATACCCTAATATGCTGTATCTGGTCCTGGTTTTTAGGGCCTTTTTCTCCTCTCCTCCTCTCGTCGCACACTTGCCAAATGGCCTGAGGGGATAGTTCCCTTCCTTTCTCTGTGAGAGGCCATCCAGACCTTGCAGAGAGATAGACAGAGAGAGAGAGAGAGAGAGAGAGAGAGAGAGAGAGACAGAGAGAGAGAGAGAGAGAGAGAGAGAGAGAGAGAGATATATAGAGAGAGAGAGAGAGAGAGACAGAGATAGAGACAGAGACAGAGACAGAGACAGAGAGAGATTGAATGAGTGGGTGAGGGAGAGAGAGAGAGAGAGCGTTAGGGGGAGGGAGATAGAGAGGGGGGGTAATCAGGCCAAATGGAGAAGCATTTTAAACAGAGAGCCAGATGAGAAGATTAGATGGAGGAGAAAGACAGGAGCATCAGGCAGACGAACGGAGGGACGGATGGAGGGATGGACAGAGGGACAGCAGATGTAGCCAGGAACGGAAATCCATAGTCAGGAACAGCAATTAGAGCTAGCAGAGTGTCTGCCCCCGGCCGGCAGCCTTCCGGGGAGCTGCCGGCAGAATTCCTGGCAGCGAGCAGGCAGGCGGATGCGCTCGCAAAAGGTATGATACCATCCAACCTCACATAGACACACACACACTATAAAAACACACAGATTACACATACACACGTATTGACACACTGAGAAAGACACATTTACAGAGACTGAGACAGATGCACACAAATGTGCAGAGATACACACACACGCACGCATACATCTACACACTCCCACAAACACACACACATTTCCACCCCAGTCCGCAGCCATAAAATGAAGATAAGGCATCCCAGGTCAGAAATCTTTTTTTAATTAGGCAGAGGAGGGAAGAGATGTCCTGGAGAGTAATCACATAAAATAGAGTGGCACCCATCCACTACACAGATATCAGACCATCCACTGCACAGATATCAGACCATCCACTACACAGATATCAGACCATCCACTACACAGATATCAGACCATCCACTGCACAGCTATCAGACCATCCACTACACAGCCATCAGAATATCCACTACACAGCCATCAGACCATCCACTACACAGCCATCAGACCATCCACTACACAGCCATGAGACCATCCACTACACAGCTATCAGACCATCCACTACACAGCCATCAGACCATTCACTACACAGCTATCAGACCATCCACTACACAGATATCAGACCATCCACTACACAGCCATCAGACCATCCACTACACAGCCATGAGACCATCCACTACACAGCTATCAGACCATCCACTACACAGCTATCAGACCATCCACTACACAGCCATCAGACCATCCACTACACAGCCATCAGACCATCCACTACACAGCCATCAGACCATCCACTACACAGCCATGAGACCATCCACTACACAGCTATCAGACCATCCACTACACAGCCATCAGACCATCCACTACACAGCCATCAGACCATCCACTACACAGCTAGCAGACCATCCACTACACAGCTATCAGACCATCCACTACACAGATATCAGACCATCCACTACACAGCTATCAGACCATCCACTTCACAGCTATCAGACCATCCACTACACAGCTATCAGACCATCCACTACACAGCCATCAGACCATCCACTACACAGCCATCAGACCATCCACTACACAGCTAGCAGACCATCCACTTCACAGCTATCAGACCATCCACTACACAGCCATCAGACCATCCACTACACAGCCATCAGACCATCCACTACACAGCTATCAGACCATCCACTACACAGCTATCAGACCATCCACTACACAGCCATCAGACCATCCACTACACAGCTATCAGACCATCCACTACACAGCCATCAGACCATCCACTACACAGCCATCAGACCATCCACTACACAGCTAGCAGACCATCCACTACACAGCCATCAGACCATCCACTACACAGCTATCAGACCATCTAATTGTTAAGAAAAGCCTGCTGCTCTGCTTTTTCCATGAGCTCATCCCGTAGAGTCGGCCAGGGCAGGGCTTAGGGTATAAATGTGTGGCCAAGCCCTTCACCACTGAGCCAGAGATGGGCTCTCGTCTATGGCTTCCACCACCCCAGACCACAAAGCAAAACCATTTAAACGTTTATTGGCCTCATCACAGATCCCGTACACCAGGTCAGAGGATAGAGTGCAGGCTTTTGCTCCAACCCTGCTCCAGTTCACCTGACTTTAGGGCTATTCAGGGTCCTGAGGAGCTAGCTGACTAGCATCAGATGTATTATAGTAGGGCTGGAACCAAACCCTGCAGATGGGTAACCCCGGAGGAGGAGGGTGGGCATCCCTGTTGTAACTCTAGACTGACAAGCCCTGATGAGCTAACAGATAATCTGCTTTATTTCCTCTTGGATACATAACTTAATCTGCTCGGATTTCTCTTATGGAGCTATCTGTCTGTTGATTTCTGAGTTGTACTGTATGAATAAACATACATTGATCTCTTTATTGCATGATAAGCAACATTAATCAAGAAAATAACTTAACTCTAGATCTAGAAAGCAAATAGTCCTCAGATATGCTTTCTAAGAATGACAGCTGTGCAGAGTGGATACTGTTGACTCATTCCGTACTTAGTCAACGTTTACATGTTGCATTTACAGCAGCATTAGAATTATTGGCTGTTCTTTCCCCCCACTCAAGGGGTCGGAAGCCCTGTCTGTCCTTGAGGGAGCTGTTGCCTTGGTAACCATGTTTGGGAAGTCAACTCCCACTACCCAGAATCCTCCCCTCTCCCCCTCCAGCTACCCACAGGCTTCCACCCCACCCTAACACCTAGCCACCAGCTGCTCCTGCCCCACTCCTATCCCCCATTCATATCTCCAGGGTACAGTGCTGGGGCTGGGCTGAGGTACAAGACTGGGGGTACAGGGCTGGGGCTTGGGTACAAGACTAAGGGTACAGGGCTGGGGCACAAGACTGGGGGTACAGGGCTGAGGTACAAGACTGGGGGTACAGGGCTGGGGCTTGGGTACAAGACTAAGGGTACAGGGCTGGGGCACAAGACTGGGGGTACAGGGCTTGGGCTGGGGCTGGGGTACAAGACTGAGGGTACAGGGCTGGGGTACAAGACTGGGGGTACAAGGCTGGGGCTGGGGTACAAGACTGAGGGTACAGGGCTTGGGTACAAGACTGGGGGTACAAGGCTGGGGCTGGGGTACAAGACTGAGGGTACAGGGCTGGGGCTGGGGTACAAGACTGGGGGGTACAGGGCTGGGGCTGGGGTACAAGACTGGGGGTACAGGGCTGGGGCTGGGGTACAAGACTGGGGGTACAGGGATGGGGGATATGGCACATGTTGTCAGCACGTGGTGTGAAAGCATAGATAGAGTAGCCTGAGGAAAGGTACATGTTTGCTGGTCCTTCATGTAGCCCAGATCTGTTTCTTCAATACAATGTCCAGCCAAGACATGGCTCCTCTCCTCTCCTCGGCTGTTCTGAGTTATTTCTCCCTGCTGTATCTGCCTGGCTCTGGGAAGTCTGTTTTATGAATCTGCTCCTGCTTTTATCCTCTGTGTTTGATGCAAACCCACCGGGACCCATTGCTCACTCCAGCATCATTCCCTCATATCAACAGCTTTTCCACTCATCTGTTCATCCCTTCACCTCCTCCTCACTCTGTCGTTCTGTGTACCCCTCACACACCTTTTAGGGCCTCAGATGAAGAAAAAAAAATAGGAGAAGGAAATCAAGACCTGAGCGCTTTTCAGGTCTGGGCAGGAGGCACATTGATACAGGGGCCTGTGGAATACACAGATAGAGAGAGAGGGAAGAGAGAATGAGAGAGAGAGAGAGAGCCAAAGGACAGTAAAAAAGACAAGGGGATTGAAAGAGTTGAGAGGAGAAGATTAGAGAGAGGATAGAGTGAAGGAGAGAGCAAGGCAACAGACAGAGGGAGAAAGAGGAGAAGAGAGAAAT